>NC_068443.1:44783289-45080789 GCF_023373465.1 Oncorhynchus keta
ACAGGGAGTACAGGAGAGGGCTGAGAATGCACCCTTGTGGGGCCCCAGTGAAGAGGATCAGCGGGGTGGAGATGTTGTTACCTACCCAGTGTGCAGTGTGATTGCAATTGCGTCGTCTGTGGACCTAAGCAAATTGGAGTGGGTCTAGGGTGTCAGGTAGGGTGGAGGTGATATGGTCCTTGACTAGTCTTTCAAAGCACTTCATGATGACGGAAGTGAATGCTACGGGGCGGTAGTCATTTACCTCAGTTACCTTAGCTTTCTTGGGAACAGGAACAATGGTGGCCCTCTTGAAGCATATGGGAACAGCAGACTGGGATAAGGATTGATTGAATATGTCCGCAACCACACCAGCCAGCTGGTCTGCGTATGCTCTGAGGACGCGGCTGGGGATGACGTCTGGGCCTGCAGCCTTGCGAGGGTTAACGTGTTTAAATGTTTTACTCATGTTGGCTGCAGTGAAGGAGAGCCCGCAGGTTTTGGTAGCGCGCCGTGTCAGTGGCACTGTATTGTCCTCAAAGCGAGCAAAGAAGTTGTTTAGTCTGTCTGGGAGCAAGACATTGTGGTGCAAGACGGGGCTGGTTTTCCTTTTGTAGTTCGTGATTGACTGTAAACACTGCCACATACCTCTCGTGTTTGAGCCG
Source organism: Oncorhynchus keta (assembly GCF_023373465.1). Classification (NCBI taxonomy): domain Eukaryota; kingdom Metazoa; phylum Chordata; class Actinopteri; order Salmoniformes; family Salmonidae; genus Oncorhynchus; species Oncorhynchus keta. Next base: position 44,783,934 of record NC_068443.1, read on the forward strand.
TTGAATTGCGACTCTACTTTGCCTCTATACTGAAGCTTAGCTCTTTTGATTGCCTTGCGGAGGGAATAGCTACACTGTTTGTATTCGGTCATGTTTCCAGTTACCTTGCCCTGGTTAAAAGCAGTGGTTCGCGCTTTCAGGTTTGCGCGAATGCTGCCATCAATCTACGATTTCTGTTTGGGGAATGTTTTAATAGACGCTGTGGGTGCAACATCACTTGCTAATAAACTCGCTCACCGAATCAGCGTATTCATCAATGTTATTGTTCGACGCTATGCGGAACATAACATATCCCAGTCCACGTGATCGAAGCAATCTTGAAGTGTGGAATCCGATTGGTCGGACCAGCGTTGAACAGACCTGAGCGCGGGTGCTTCCTGTTTTAGTTTCTGTCTTTTGGCTGGGAGCAACATTATGGAGTTGTAAGTCGCTCTGGATAAGAGCGTCTGCTAAATGACTTAAATGTAAATGTAAATGTAAGTCGTGTTCAGATTTTCCAAAAGGAGGGCGGGGGAGGGCCTTATATGCACCACGGAAGTTAGAATAACATTGATCCAGGGTTTTGCCAGCCCTGGTTGCGCAATCGATACGCTGATAGAATTTAGGGAGCCTTGTTTTCAGATTAGCCTTGTTAAAATCCCCAGCTACAATAAATGCAGCCTCAGGATATGTGCTTTCCAGTTTACATAGAGTTGAATGAAGTTCTTTTAGGGCTGTCGATGTGTCTGCTTGGGGGGGAATATACACGACTGTGATTATGATCGAAGAGAATTCTCTTGGTAGATAATGTGGTCGACATTTGATTGTGAGGAATTCTAAGTCAGGGGAGCAAAAGGATTTGAGTTCTTGTATGTTGTTATGATCACACCACGTCTCGTTAATCATAAGGCATACATCCCCTTCTTCTTCCTACCAGATTGATGCTTATTTCTGTCGGCGCAATGCGTGAAGAAGCCAGGTGGCTTTTGTGACCACACCACGTCTCATTAGCCATAAGGCATACGCCCCCTTTCTTACCAGAAAGAGCTGGCTGTACCGACTCCGATAGCGTGTCTCGAGTGAGCCGTGTTTCCGTGAAACAAAGAACGTTACAGTCTCTCTGATGTCTTTCTGGAAGGCAACCCTTGCTCGGATTTTGTCTACTTTGTTGTCAAGAGACTGGACATTGGCGAGTAGTATGCTCGGGAGCAGTGCACAATGTGCCTGTCGACGGAGCCTGACCAGAAGACCGCCCCTTCTACGGCGCCGTTGTTTGGGTCGCTGGCTGGGATCCAATCCATTGTCCTGGGTGGTGGTACAAACAGAGGATCCGCTTCGGGAAAGTCGTATTCCTGGTCGTAATGTTGGTGAGTTGACGTTGCTCTTATATCCAGTAGTTCCTCCCAACTGTGTGGGATAAAACCTAAGATTTCCTGGGGTAACAATGTAAGAAATAACACATAAAAAAACAAAATACTGTATAGTTTCCTAGGAACGCGAAGCGATTTTCATTCAGGTGAGTTTTTGTGTTTTGGGAACATATATACAGTATATTTTGTGATGTCCCCATAATGTTCTCACCAGACTGTTCCCACAACCTAATGAAACATTCTGGGAACCTTTTATTAAAGAACATAAAAACATGTCAGACAATTGTTTTATAAAAACATTCTACTCTGAGAAAAAATATATGTAAAAGCAGCACAGATACAAAAATGTAAAAGATTTGACCGTGTTCCAGTTCATATAAGAAAATCAGTGAAATGAAATAATTCATTAGGCCCTAATCTATGGATTTCACATGACTGGGAATACAGATATGCATCTGTTGGTCACAGATACCTTAACAAAAGGTAAGTGTGTGGATCAGAAAACCAATCAGTATCTGGTGTGACCACCATTTGCTTCATGTAGCGTGACACTTCTCCTTCGCGTAGAGTTGATCAGGTTGATTGGAATGTTGTCCCACTCCTCTTTTTGATTTATTTAACCTTTATTTAACCAGTCAACTTATTTACAATGACGGCCTAGGAACAGTGGGTTAACTGTCTGTGTCTTTCGGTTCTCAAACACGACACATTTCGGTTGAAATGTAGCCAAAAGTCAAGTGGATGCGCACCAAAACGTTGAACTTACATATTATATGTCGATTAAACTTGTCAAACTAACTTCATAATCAAGCTTTAACATGTTATAAAGGTGTACAGCAATCGTGAGGACGAACAGAAACGCATTGTATAATCGATCTTGGAAAAAAAGACAGGACCTGAGCAGAGCGCGCATAAAAGTGACCTGTTTCTTCGCGTGACCGAAAGGTTTCGGCCTGCCAAAACTCTCGTGAGCGTGCGATTCTCACAATGAGAAGCCCCATTGAAAGCTGAGATCGCGCTGAAGACAGAGAGACTGTTCCCAGACCTGTAACTGCTTGGGAAGGGTGGGGGCGATGACGTCAAAGTTGGGCCAACTTTTATGATGACAAGAGAGAGTTTGGGAGAATGACTGCCCTGAGAGTTCTGCTTTACATATAGACATAATTTACGACATAACGGTTTTAGAAGCTTTAGAGTGTTTTCTATTCAATAATATTTTTTATTTGCATATATTAGCAACTTTTGACAAAAACAAATTATGTTTACTATGGGCACACAATTACTCCAGCGGGGGCAGTAGACAGCCCTATCCCCAACAGGTTAACCGTTATTTAACTAGACCAGTCAGCTTATTTACAATGACGGCCTAGGAACAGTGGGTTAACCGTCTTGTTTAGGGTCAGAACGACAGCTTTTTACCTTGTCAACCCAGATTTTCGATCTTGCAACCTTTTGGTTATTGACCCAACACACTAGGCTACCTGCCACCCCTTCTTCAACAGATGTGTGGAGTTGCTAGATAATGGCTGGATATTGGCGGGAACTGGAACATGCTGTCGTAAACGTTGATCCAGAGCATCCCAAACATGCTCAATGGGTGACATGTCTGGTGAGTATGCAGGCCATGGAAGAACTGGGACATTTTCTGCTTCCAGGAATTGTGTACAGATCTTTACAACATGGGGCCGTGTATTATCATGCTGAAACATGCGATTAATGGCACCACAACAGCCCTTTGGATCTCGTCACGGTATCTCTGTGCATTCAAATGGCCATCGATAAAATGCATTTCTGTTCATTGTCCGTAGCTTATGCCCATACCATAACCCCACTGCAACCATTGGGCACTCTGTTCACAACGATGACATCAGCAAACCGTTTGCCCACGTTTTACACACTGTCTGCCTCTACGGGGATTCATTCGTGAAGAGCTTCTCCAGCTTTCCAAAAGCCATCAAAGGTCAGCATTTACTCACTGAAGTTACGACGCCGAACTGCAGTCAGGTCAATACCCTGGTGAGGACGACGAGCACGCAGATGAGCTTCCCTGAGACGGTTTCTGACAGTTTGTGCAGAAATTCTTAAGTTGTCACCTGTCTGGGTGGCTGGTCTCAGATGATCCCACATGTGAAGAAGCAGGATGTGGAGGTCCTGGGCTGTCGTGGTTACTTGTGGTCTGTGCTTGTGAGGCAGGTTGGATGTACTACTCTAAAATGATTTTGGAAGCGGGTTCTGGTAGAGAAATTATCTGGCAACAGCTTTGGTGGACATTCCTGCAGGAAGCATGACAATTCAAATCAAATCCTAACCTGCAGTTCTCCCCCTGTATACATTCTCTCTCTCTCTCTCTCTCTCTCTCTCTCTCTCTCTCTCTGGTTGTGATTGTGTGGTTGGAGACAGGTGTGCTGAGTCAGAGCAGGTCCCTCCCTACCAGCTCAAATGGCTATAAATCTAGACCTGCTACATGTAGTCATTTAGGCAGGTTACTTTGCCAGATGTTCTAATCTCTGTCTCAGTCAGTTGTCATTCTATGCATGTTTCTATTTTGCCTCAAGATTCTGTTGAGCTGTTACATTCTCTCTGTGTGGCTCTCTCTCCTGGGTCTGTCTCTGTCTTCCTGTGCTCTGCTGCAAAGCTACAGATGAAAATCACTCACCACCATTGTGGTTCCCCTCAGGACCTTTTCCCCTGTTCTACCAGGCAACTCATCTGAGCTTCTCATCTGAGCTTTTACAAAAATCTGCACTCCCCATTTCTCTATGTTCAATAAACATTTTTGTGCATTCATTCTGGCTTCCTCTTCTGAGTCCGCTCTAGGGTCGACCCCCCTTCGCTCATCTGGCAGTTGCCATTCTAGGCAGTGATTTTGTCCAGTTCAGGATGCTCAGCTGTTGCAGCTAAGATGTTATCTTTAAATGTGCCAAATTTTTTAATCTCCTGAGGGGAATGGGTTTTATTTTATCACAAAGTCTTGGTTTGCTTGCACCATGGAGGGAGTTTGGTTTGTGATTCAACCCGTAAGTGGGGTTTTATTCAATCGGGACTGCAGTGTTTATTCAATCGGGATGGGGGTTTATTCAATCGGGATCTTTTTTCATCTTTTCCTGTAGTCCACAATCATTATTTGTCTTGATCACGTTGAGGGAGGGGTTGTCATTCTGGCACCACAAACAGGTCTCTGACATTCCTACCTGTAGGCTGTCTTGTTGTTGTCGGTGATCAGGCCTACCACTCTGTGGCAAATGTAATGATGGTGTTGTGTGCCTGGCCTGCAATTTGAGTGAACAGGGAGTACAGGGAGGACTGCACTTGTCAGGAAGTCCAGGAACCAGTTGCAGAGTGGAGGTTATTTAGTCCCAGGGACCTGCTGTTTAATGATGAGCTTTGAGGGCACTACCTGTGGTGGATGGATTATCTTTAGTCAATGAAAACATTCTCACTAAAAGGTGTTCAGTCCAGGTGGGAAATATGGGACCGACAATGGACATGTTGCATCATTATATTTTTGTTCAGTGTATAATCATTGGAGTGGGTTTGTGTTTCTGGGATGATGGTGTAGATGTGAGCCGTGATCAGTTTCTGGGCACTTCATGGCTACAGACATGAGTGCTGGGATCGTCTGTCATTTAGGCAGGTTACTTTAGTGTTCTTGATCACACAGTCTTCAGGAACAGCTGGTGCTCTCATGCATGTTTCAATATTATTTGCCTCGAGGCGAGCACGGAAGTTTAGCTCGTCTGGTAGGCTCGTGTCACTGGGCAGCTCTCGGCTGTGCTTCCCTTTGTAGTCTCCAAAGAATACAGATGAAAACTCTCGGTAGGTAATGTGGTCTACAGCTTATCATGAGATACTCTACCTCAGGCAAGCAAGAGCTCGAGACTTCCTTAGATATCGTGCACCAGCTGTTTACAAAAATACCTAGACCGGCCGCCCCTTGTCTTACCAGACACCACTGTTCTATCCTGCTAGTACAGTGTATAACCAGCCGGCTGTACGTTGATTTTGTCGTCGTTCAGCCCCGACTCCGTGAAGCATAAGATGTTAGTTTTTAAATGTCCCGTTTGTAGTTTAATCTTGCCAGTAACTCGTCTATTTTATTGTCCAAAGATTGCACATTTGCTAGCAGAATGGAGGGAAGTGGGGGTTTATTCAATCGGGAAGTGGGGGTTTATTCAATCGGGAAGTGGGGGTTTATTCAATCGGGAAGTGGGGGTTTATTCAATCGGGAAGTGGGGGTTTATTCAATCGGGAAGTGGGGGTTTATTCAATCGGGAAGTGGGGGTTTATTCAATCGGGAAGTGGGGGTTTATTCAATCAGGAAGTGGGGGCTTATTCGATTACACCCTCCCTCAAAAGTTGAGAATTCTGTAGCATTGTATTGTTTATGGTAGAGAAATGAACATCTGTGGCATTGTATTGTGTGCCAAAACTGCACATTTTAGAGTGGCCTTTTATTGTCCACAAGCTGCACTTGTGTAATGATCACCTGTCCAGGTGGATGGATTATCTTGTGTAATGACCATGCTGTTTAATCAGCTTCTTGATATACCACACCTGTCAGGCGGATGGTTGATCTTGGCAAAGGAGAAACGCTCACTAAAAGGGATGTTCAGCTCATGAAATATGGGACCGACACTTTACATGTTGCATTTATATTTTTGTTCAGTGTATAATCATCAGGATATTTTTTGTGTTTTGAGAACACACGACCTAACGAGTGTTCTGGGAACTTTCTACAGAACCAATTTTGGTTTGCTGGGATGTCTGTTCTACACAATATATTTGAATGTTACATAGTCGTGTTCAGTAGGCACAAACGAATGAAAATGTTGCGAAAATGTAAAGGGGAGGTACTATTAGAACTTGCCCAGTAAGAATCGTTTCTCATTTTCCAAATGTTTTGCTATGGAGTGTCCTAATGAACACAACCCAGATTGTCCTCCACTTGTTTTACTAGCTGGCGACGACTGACGGGATACTCACATGCTAGACGATGCCAGATTAGTGTCTTCATGCTTCAACTTGCCATCGAGAGCTATGCCCCGCCTCTCCCGGTTGCAGACCAATAGGGGAGTGAGGGTGTACACTTTCTTCAGGCTTGCACCAGCAGCAACAGCATCCCTAGACCAATGGGAGAGTCCGAGTTAGACATGTTGGGGTGCTTTCCAGGTTGCATGTATTGCAGTCACACTGCATAGCTGATTCTAATGATTCAAATATAATTTCCATTGTGGTTTAGTGCAGTTTAAACATGTGTTCATTCAAAGGCTGGATGCTTACCCAGATTCCTCTAAGGCCACTGCCCTCACGTAGCTGTCATTGGAATACAACACCACAGTGGCCACCTGGTCCACTGAGAAATAATATATAGAGATAGAACGAGTATGACATCTCCAGTCACATTTTGAAAACTAACTTTTAGGGCTCAAGGCTTCAAAACATTTTTTACATTTACATGTTATCATTTTATCATTATCCAGACTTACAGTACTGAGTTCTTCATACTGGTACAAACACATAACCCTAGCGCTGCAAGCGCCATGCTCTGCCAACTGAGCCGCACAGGACACATAAAGTCTTTTAAAATGCCTAAATAGATACTTCACAAATCATGTAGGAATATAATAAGGGAGATATGATGTGTTCTTACATCTGGTGCTTTTGCAAATTGGGGGGTACTGCTTTTTACAGCTTTGATATAATATCGAGTAGATTTCTTGTTCTCATTTGTGTCCGTTTGGAAAGTTTGCCACACGTGTTGGTCTTTCCTTACCAGAGACGATGATGTTCTTCACATTCTTGTTGGAGCTGTTTGTGACGTTGACACACACATTAATGGGCTCTCCGTGGTAGTAGATCTGCAAGGGAAATAATGTCAGAGAGGAGGGCTCCGTGGTAGTAGATCTGCAAGGGAAATCATGTCAGAGAGGAGGGCTCCGTGGTAGTAGATCTGCAAGGGAAATAATGTCAGAGAGGAGGGCTCCGTGGTAGTAGATCTGCAAGGGAAATAATGTCAGAGAGGAGGGCTCCGTGGTAGTAGATCTGCAAGGGAAATAATGTCAGAGAGGAGGGCTCCGTGGTAGTAGATCTGCAAGGGAAATAATGTCAGAGAGGAGGGCTCCGTGGTAGTAGATCTGCAAGGGAAATAATGTCAGAGAGGAGGCTCCTTGTGGCAGCCATTTTGTTTGTTGTGGCCATATGACCATATGAAACGCGCTGAAAGAATCCCAGGTCTATAAATAACATGTATACCAGCAATGTTTGAAATGTTGGACCCCATTGAACAAGCCCCAGCACATGCAAAAGCTGGGGTTGTGTGTATCAAGCTTCTCAGAGTAGGAGTGCGGATCTAGGATCAGTTTTTCATTTTAGATCACAGTGAAAAAGATAACATGACAGGGGGGGGGGACCTGATCCTATATAAGAAATCCTACTCTCAATACATACGACCGCTGGTCCCACTTTCAACAAACACTGTATACAGTGCATTCGAGAAGTATTCAGACCACTTGACTTTTTCAACATTTTGTTATGTTACCGCCTTTTTCTAAAATGTATTAAATCATTTTTTCCCCCTTTATCAGTACACACACAATAGACCATAGTGACAAAGCAAAAACAGTTCTTTAGAAATTTGTGTAAATGTTTTACGAATAAAAACATGCAATATCACAATTTACATAAGTATTCAGACCCTTTACTCAGTACTTTGTTGAAGCACCTTTGGCAGCGATTACAGTCTTGAGTTTGAAGCTACAAGCTTGGAACACCTGATTTGGGGAGTTTCTCCCATTCTTCTCTGCAGATCCTCTCAAGCTCTGTCAGGTTGGATGGGGAGCATCGCCTCACAGCTATTTTCAGGTCTCTCCAGAGATGTTCTATCGGGTTCAAGTCCAGGCTCTAGCTGGGTGACTCAAGGACATTCAGAGACTTGTCCCAAACCCTCTCCTGCGTTGTCTTTGCTGTGTGCTTAGGGTCACTGAGCGCTCTGGAGTCAATTTTCATCAAGGATCTCTCTGTACTTTGGGTTGCTCATCATTCCCTCGATCCCGACTAGTCTCCCAGTCCCCGCTGATGAAAAACATCCCCACAGCATGATGCTGCCTCCACCATGCTTCCCCGTAGGGATGGTGCCAGGTATCTTCCAGGTGCAATGCTTGGCATTCAGGCAAAAGAGTTCAATCTTGGTTTTATCAGACCAGAGAATATTGTTTCTTATTGTCCTTAGAGTCCTTTGGTGCCTTTTGGCAAACTCCAAGCGGGCTGTCATGTGCCTTTTACTGAGGAGTTGCTTATGTCCGGCCACTCTACCATAAAGGCCTGATTGGCGAAGTGCTGCAGAGATGGTTGTCCTTCTGGAAGTTTCTCCCATCTCCACAGAAGAAATCTGGAGCTCTGTTAGAGTGACCATCGGGTTCTTGGTCACCTCCCTGACCAACGCCCTTCTCCCCAATTTGCTCAGTTTGGCCGGGCGGCCAGCTCTAGGAAGAGACTTGGTGGTTCCAAACTTCTTCCATTTTAAGAATGATGGAGGCCACTGTGTTCTTGGGGACGTTCAATGCTGCAGAATGATGGAGGCCACTGTGTTCTTGGGGACCTTCAATGCTGCAGAAATGTTTTGGTACCCTTCCCCAGATCTGTCCCTCAACACAATCCTGTCTCAGAGCTCTACGGACAATTCCTTCGACCTCATGGCTTGGTTTTTGTTCTGACATGTGCTGTGGGACCTTTATATAGACAGGTGTGTGCGGAAAAACAATTTAATCCATTTTAGAACAAGGCTGTAATGTAAGAAAATGTGTAAAAAAAGGAAGGGGTCTGAATACTTTCCGAATGCACTGTAGATGCTTCACTAATCATTTATGAGCAAATGCATCAAATCTAAGGCCAGTGATGTGTTGTTAACTCTCATGGTATCCTACCCACCTCCTTGTCAAGACTCGCCTCCAGGTGCAGGGGCTTGTCGGACATGACAAACTCACGGGTGGTCTTCACAGAGGGGGCCGTCCCGCTATTCTCCGGGGCATACTGCAGCTTCCGGATCATCAGATGCACGGTACTCCTATAGAGGAAGGGAGATAGGGAGAGGAAGGGAGATAGGGAGATAGGGAGATAGGGAGAGGAAGGGAGATAGGGAGAGGAAGGGAGATAGGGAGAGGAAGGGAGATAGGGAGAGGAAGGGAGATAGGGAGAGAGGGAGATAGGGAGATAGGGAGAGGAAGGGAGATAGGGAGAGGAAGGGAGATAGGGAGAGGAAGGGAGATAGGGAGAGGAAGGGAGATAGGGAGATAGGGAGATAGGGAGAGGAAGGGAGATAGGGAGAGGAAGGGAGATAGGGAGAGGAAGGGAGATAGGGAGAGGAAGGGAGATAGGGAGAGGAAGGGAGGGAATGGATGAGATAGAACCATTGTTGTGGAATATGTTAGGTAGTTTAGACAGCACGCTACAGCCCACTACCAATTCCACACTCAGCCTGGTTGATAAGGAAACAGGTGCTGACAATTATGTGATTGTCACTGACCCAGCTGGAGGGGTTGTGAAGCTGTTGGTTTAGTTTGGTGTCCATGGGGCCTTTTGTTTCTTTTTGAGTCTTTAGTTTGGTCATGCCTTTTGTATTTTTCCTTTTCTACATATTTCTGTTTTGTCACCAACAGAACAAATAATAGTCAGTTTGGACTGGCCGACCAAGAGATCAAGAAGGAGCTGGCCCTTTGCCTAAAGGAAAATGGCTGTCTCCCTGGGCACATGTGCATCCAACATGGTCCTCAAACGCTGATTTCTCACAAAAATGCACACATTCATTCAAGTTACAGACCATGTAACTAGGCCTAGGACCCCTAAACAAAGCATGTGCAACAACATTGGAAGGCTAGTTATTGGTTTCGTGACACCATCCATCAACGTTTGTTGTGATATAGAGCCACAACCGGCTATTTCTGTTAAAGCAGCTCTCCAGGGCCGATGGTGGAGACTTGGGTTTAGGAATGGGGGTTATTTTGGGACAGAGAAAACTCCACTGACCGTTTGCGAACTTTGGCCTCCTGGCTCTCCGCACTGAAGGCCTTGACCTCAAACTCCACGACACATTGCTACCAAGACAACAACAGAGCTCACAATCAGAGATAGATTGCTACCAAGACAACAACAGAGCTCACAATCAGAGATAGATTGCTACCAAGACAACAACAGAGCTCACAATCAGAGATAGATTTTTCTTACTTTTTAGATTATATGAACTATATACGTCAATCGTCACAATATACTCAGAATACAAAATACAGTGTATTCATTTCAAATATAACGAAGAAATATAACATGATAAAATTATGCAATGTAAGAGACAACCAGCTCAAGGTTCACGATCCTTACCTTCCCAGAATCATTAGGGCCAGGCTGCAAACCCACTGAACAAGGCAGGTTATCAGGGAACTGAAACACACACACACACACAAATGTAATTAAGATGAACGAGAGGCGTGTGTGTGTGTGTGTGTGTGTGTGTGTGTGTGTGTGTGTGTGTGTGTGTGTGTGTGTGTGTGTGTGTGTGCGCGTGTGCGTGTGCGTGCGTGCGTGTGTGTGTGTGTGTGTGTGTGTGTGTGTGTGTGTGTGTGTGTGTGTGTGTGTGTGTGTGTGTGTGTGTGTGTGAGTTTTGTGTTTTCCTTGACATGTACATGTGTTTTTAATTTGCAATGTGCAATAAAATGTTGGTATCTCTTGAGGTTCTTGGGCCCTCACCTCGAAAAAGAAAGGGAAGGCATTGTCTCCCAGTTTGCGCAGCAGTTTGCCCTGCATCTTGGTGTGTGTGGACTGCTCCTTGTCCTGTATGGGCGGATACACCTGGCGGATGGCTATGTAGATCTCCCTACGGAAGGCAATTCCCATCACGTCCATATCTTCACGACCGTACCGGAACGTGCAGGACAGCTGGACGAACGCTAGGGGGCGGCAAAAATATATGAGTACTGCTATTTAAAAAAAAAATATTTATAGCTTCTCAATAAAAGTTGAAGTACATTACATTACATTTAAGTCATTTAGCAGACGCTCTTATCCAGAGCGACTTACAAATAAAAGCAATTTATTTCATAAGTTGTTTTAAAAAAACAAAGTTGTATTAATTTGAATTCAGATCACTTTCTGAATTGACTGCCTTCAAATAAAATGGAGCCCAATTACCCTGTTCCACACACACAAGCACATACACTTGCCCATGTGCACATGCACACACACACGCACACACACATACACACGCACACGCACACGTTTGGTGAGACGCAGACCTTTTTTTCCTTTGAGGACCTCAGGGTCAACCAGTATGACACCATCTATTGTGAGTGAAGAACAACATAGGTTAGACTTTACAGCATTAGACAAGACAGCGGCCAGGATTCAAACCAATGCAGGTTAGCAACGGGTGCACAGCAATGGACTTCTAAAGGCCGTTTCTCAGAGGTTTGTGGAGATCACATTGGTTGTTTATCTGCAGGTAGTTTATCTGTGTTTGATTGATTCCTGGCCAAAGGCTCTGAAGAACTAATTGATGTAAGTGTTTATTGCTAAGGCTCTTGTCTAAAGTAATACTGTGAATCCAGTTATTTAAACGAGGGGTTTCAATTAAAGGGACATTACAATATCTAAGTTTGTCAGACGTTTTCTGACCTCAAAAGTGGCCTTTGAGAAAATTAAACATCCTAGGTCATCTGTTATGTAGATTCAGCTAGATCTGGCAGCATTCGATCAATTGTGTGTTCGATTGTTTGCCCTTAGTGTGTTATGTGTTTTGCTGTGTAATGATTGGTTCGTTTTTGACTTGTTGAGTTGCTGATTGGTTCACGGCCGGATTGTTTTAATTGACGAAGAGAGTATATGAGCTGAGCTTACCCACTGGCTCGACAGAGTCCACACGATCCACAAAGTCCCTCTTCGCCATGTATACTCCAACCTGATCGAGTACATAAACATAAAATCACACCTGAGGCCTTCACTTGGATGTCAACACATTAACATGCATATGCACACAACACATAAACACTCAAACACATGTAAACACATTCACAGCATTCTAAACCCACTTGCAAGCCTTTTTTCCTTGGGGAAAATGTGTTGCGTATCCTTTAACACACACACACACACACACACACACACACACACACACACACACACACACACACACACACACACACACACACACACACACACACACACACACACACACACACACACACACACACACACACACACACACACACCTCAGAGGAGTAATACATTAATCTAATCTCAATGTAATCCGTCATACGCATGGCTTCATCCGTGTCACCTGTTAACGCCATCACTTTGCTAACGACAACACAGTCATGAAATATCTAAGTGAATAGTCTCTTTCCACAGCCACTTGACAAGCAACTATGGAAAGAGACTACTGAGGGATATGTAAGTGCTAAGTGAGCAGAACTATGGAAAGAGACGACTGAGGGATATGTAAGTGCTAAGTGAGCAGAACTATGGAAAGAGACTACTGAGGGATATGTAAGTGCTAAGTGAGCAGAACTATGGAAAGATACTACTGAGGGATATGTAAGTGCTAAGTGAGCAGAACTATGGAAAGAGACTACTGAGGGATATGTAAGTGCTAAGTGAGCAGAACTATGGAAAGAGACTACTGAGGGATATGTAAGTGCTAAGTGAGCAGAACTATGGAAAGAGACTACTGAGGGATATGTAAGTGCTAAGTGAGCAGAACTATGGAAAGAGACTACTGAGGGATATTTAAGTGCTAAGTGAGCAGAACTATGGAAAGAGACTACTGAGGGATATGTAAGTGCTAAGTGAGCAGAACTATGGAAAGAGACTACTGAGGGATATGTAAGTGCTAAGTGAGCAGAACTATGGAAAGAGACTACTGAGGGATATGTAAGTGCTAAGTGAGCAGAACTATGGAAAGAGACTACTGAGGGATATGTAAGTGCTAAGTGAGCAGAACTATGGAAAGAGACTACTGAGGGATATGTAAGTGCTAAGTGAGCAGAACTATGGAAAGAGACTACTGAGGGATATGTAAGTGCTAAGTGAGCAGAACTATGGAAAGAGACTACTGAGGGATATGTAAGTGCTAAGTGAGCAGAACTATGGAAAGAGACTACTGAGGGATATGTAAGTGCTAAGTGAGCAGAACTATGGAAAGAGACTACTGAGGGATATGTAAGTGCTAAGTGAGCAGAACTATGGAAAGAGACTACTGAGGGATATGTAAGTGCTAAGTGAGCAGAACTATGGAAAGAGACTACTGAGGGATATGTAAGTGCTAAGTGAGCAGAACTATGGAAAGAGACTACTGAGGGATATGTAAGTGCTAAGTGAGCAGAACTATGGAAAGAGACTACTGAGGGATATGTAAGTGCTAAGTGAGCAGAACTATGGAAAGAGACTACTGAGGGATATGTAAGTGCTAAGTGAGCAGAACTATGGAAAGAGACTACTGAGGGATATGTAAGTGCTAAGTGAGCAGAACTATGGAAAGAGACTACTGAGGGATATGTAAGTGCTAAGTGAGCAGAACTATGGAAAGAGACTACTGAGGGATATGTAAGTGCTAAGTGAGCAGAACTATGGAAAGAGACTACTGAGGGATATGTAAGTGCTAAGTGAGCAGAACTATGGAAAGAGACTACTGAGGGATATGTAAGTGCTAAGTGAGCAGAACTATGGAAAGAGACTACTGAGGGATATGTAAGTGCTAAGTGAGCAGAACTATGGAAAGAGACTACTGAGGGATATGTAAGTGCTAAGTGAGCAGAACTATGGAAAGAGACTACTGAGGGATATGTAAGTGCTAAGTGAGCAGAACTATGGAAAGAGACTACTGAGGGATATGTAAGTGCTAAGTGAACAGAACTATGGAAAGAGACTACTGAGGGATATGTAAGTGCTAAGTGAGCAGAACTATGGAAAGAGACTACTGAGGGATATGTAAGTGCTAAGTGAGCAGAACTATGGAAAGAGACTACTGAGGGATATGTAAGTGCTAAGTGAGCAGAACTATGGAAAGAGACTACTGAGGGATATGTAAGTGCTAAGTGAGCAGAACTATGGAAAGAGACTACTGAGGGATATGTAAGTGCTAAGTGAGCAGAACTATGGAAAGAGACTACTGAGGGATATGTAAGTGCTAAGTGAGCAGAACTATGGAAAGAGACTACTGAGGGATATGTAAGTGCTAAGTGAGCAGAACTATGGAAAGAGACTACTGAGGGATATGTAAGTGCTAAGTGAGCAGAACTATGGAAAGAGACTACTGAGGGATATGTAAGTGCTAAGTGAGCAGAACTATGGAAAGAGACTACTGAGGGATATGTAAGTGCTAAGTGAGCAGAACTATGGAAAGAGACTACTGAGGGATATGTAAGTGCTAAGTGAGCAGAACTATGGAAAGAGACTACTGAGGGATATGTAAGTGCTAAGTGAGCAGAACTATGGAAAGAGACTACTGAGGGATATGTAAGTGCTAAGTGAGCAGAACTATGGAAAGAGACTACTGAGGGATATGTAAGTGCTAAGTGAGCAGAACTATGGAAAGAGACTACTGAGGGATATGTAAGTGCTAAGTGAGCAGAACTATGGAAAGAGACTACTGAGGGATATGTAAGTGCTAAGTGAGCAGAACTATGGAAAGAGACTACTGAGGGATATGTAAGTGCTAAGTGAGCAGAACTATGGAAAGAGACTACTGAGGGATATGTAAGTGCTAAGTGAGCAGAACTATGGAAAGAGACTACTGAGGGATATGTAAGTGCTAAGTGAGCAGAACTATGGAAAGAGACTACTGAGGGATATGTAAGTGCTAAGTGAGCAGAACTATGGAAAGAGACTACTGAGGGATATGTAAGTGCTAAGTGAGCAGAACTATGGAAAGAGACTACTGAGGGATATGTAAGTGCTAAGTGAGCAGAACTATGGAAAGAGACTACTGAGGGATATGTAAGTGCTAAGTGAGCAGAACTATGGAAAGAGACTACTGAGGGATATGTAAGTGCTAAGTGAGCAGAACTATGGAAAGAGACTACTGAGGGATATGTAAGTGCTAAGTGAGCAGAACTATGGAAAGAGACTACTGAGGGATATGTAAGTGCTAAGTGAGCAGAACTATGGAAAGAGACTACTGAGGGATATGTAAGTGCTAAGTGAGCAGAACTATTGTTAGGTTTGCTTGTCAAACACAAGTCAATGTGTGAAATATCAAGAATAGTCAAATGTAATGCTTAGCACATACGAACACACACACACACACACACACACACACACACACACACACACACACACACACACACACACACACACACACACACACACACACACACACACACACACACACACACACACACACACACACACACACACACACACACACACACACACACACACACACACACACACACACACTCACCGACTTGTCCTTGGCCATCTTCTTGAAGATTACGTTCTTGGGACTCATGGTGGCAAACTGGAAAATCTATGAGTATGAGATCTATGGGTTTACGGAGAGAGAGAGAGAAGAGAGGGAGATAAATAATTGATTAGACAAAATCCCCAAAGCTTTCTTTACTAATGCCATTATTAATTTGAACAACCACCCGGTATTTACAGTTCAGTAAAGAATATCCTAATAAACACAACACTGTGTGTATTTTGAACATGGTATCTCACAATGACATACAAACCCCTCCTGACACACAAACCCCTCCTGACACACAAACCCCTCCTGACACACAAACCCCTCCTGACACACAAACCCCTAATCAACATTAAATTGACATATGACATCTCAGCCAAGAATCCAATACGATTGTTTCCCATCGTTCCCCTCACTGCCTAACTGCCAACCACCATTGTAACAAACTGTTTAACTTACAGTAGCGCAGTGTGACTGCATACACACACACACACACACACACACACACACACACACACACACACACACACACACACACACACACACACACACACACACAAACAGACCTGTGTTGCTAGAGCAGGAGACAATCGGAGGAGAACAGTGGTGGAGTGACTTTTATTTGTACCCTGTGTCCGTCAATGTATTCCCTGACCAATCAGGTGAGTCTCTCTGCCTCACAATGACACTGAGACAGACAGACAGGCAGACACACACACAGATATGTTCACGCACACACACAGACTTCCTGGGCCCACTGTACCTAGTTGAGCGGATTGGGATTGGTTCCCCTTTGCTCAGCACAGGGTGGGATTAGAGAGAGAGAGACACACACACACACACACACAGATGGTGTGAGAGGTCCCTCTGACACGAGGACACACACTCTCCAGCATTAGCCAGGAGTCACGCGCTACTCCTCTTCCTCACGTTCTGCAGATAAAAAGCCTCACACCCTCCCCTTATCCCACTGATGTACAA
Organism: Oncorhynchus keta; assembly: GCF_023373465.1. Lineage (NCBI taxonomy): Eukaryota > Metazoa > Chordata > Actinopteri > Salmoniformes > Salmonidae > Oncorhynchus > Oncorhynchus keta. The sequence goes on from NC_068443.1 coordinate 44,800,710, forward strand.
CCCAGCATGCCTGATTCTACTAATCATCTCATCGTAGTCTTCAATCAAGGCTTTGGTTAGTAGAAACAGTCGTGTTGTTACTCAGCAAAATGCTCATGTGGGTCGTTGTTGCTTTTTTAAAGGATTCAGATACATAAAATGGTATCCAAGAGTAAATCTGACTCTTGGGAAGTAGATAAAGGGCCTCGTTTACAAATTCCCAAACTAATCCCTGTAAAAAAAATGGGTCAGTCCCATTTTCTTTATTGAACGGTGGAGAGAAGAGGAAATGTAGAAGTTTGCGATTCAAACCCCCTGACAACTCTGGTTTAGGTACACCAGGTCAGCGACATTAACCTCTGGGTTGTTGAATGGGCCTTGTCGATTCAAACAAGGATATTTAGACTCAATCCATGTGAAAGCTAAATTGTGAAAATGTAAAAAGAGGCTTTGTACACTGCAATATATTCCTGTGTGCTTCACTGACAACATTTCAAACCCTGCGTCAGGTCTGAGATGACACAGAGACAGACAGACACACAGAAAGAAAGCTGTAATCCTGTGTTCTCTCTGTCTGCAGAGTGAGGGCTAAGGTCTACGGGGAGGCAAAGGGGATTAGTGCCTGCAGAGGAAAATAATTATTGTTATTACACTGGGGATTACATTCACACACCTACACCTAGACACACCTACTGCCAAGATGGCCCCCTTGTCACACTTTCACTTGCATGATCAGAATCACACATACAAATGACACACATATAAACACACTACTCCACCTTAATGCCTCTAAAGCCCAGTTCAGATAGAACAGCTGACATGAGACGAGACAAAACTAGCTCGTTTTAGAATGTTGTGTTGTACAACAGCTGACTAAGAGCCAATTTATGCTTGATCCGAAAATGTGGTCGGAGGCGCCTTATGGATGGTGTGACATAATTGCGTCGCCTCCGCATTGCCGTGGGCCTCCCAAATGTTTTAACAATGCAGAAGGCTCCGTATAGATCCTCAATACGTGATTGGTTGACGATAGGCGGGGGGTCCTGTATAAACACACTTCCTTGACAACTTTCTTCTCAACTTTCTTCTCCGCGAAGAGCAAGAAGTATGAATGTCCTGACTTCTGCAGAGGCCGTATCACTGTAAATGCTGCACGGCCAATGCAGAACTCGGATTGACCATGCAGAGCCTTTAAAGACGGGGCATTCAGATTTTGAAAAAAGATGAGAAGTGCAGTTGAGACCGTTTCCACGGTTCTTTAAAATGACTGATGAAACAAAGTTGCCACTCGCTGTAGTGAAGTGTTATAGCAAACGAGTGTCCTGAAATAAATGCAACAGAAACAGGGCACGCTTAGTGACTTGTCAGATAAACATCAGCAAGCTAGGCTAGCTGTGTGCAGCAAAATAGCTAGCTGGCTCTCTGCTTGACTAGCTAGCTGCACACAGAACATCATTAGCAGAGTACGACCCTGCCTCACACAGGAAGCGGCGCAGGTCCTAATCCAGGCACTTGTCATCTCCCGTCTTGATTACTGCAACTCGCTGTTGGCTGGGCTCCCTGCCTGTGCCATTAAACCCCTACAACTCATCCAGAACGCCGCAGCCCGTCTGGTGTTCAACCTTCCCAAGTTCTCTCATCACCCCGCTCCTCCGCTGTTCCACTGGCTTCCAGTTGAAGCTTGCATCCGCTACAAGACCATGGTGCTTCGCCTACGGAGCTGTGAGGGGAACGGCACCTCAGTACCTCCAGGCTCTGATCAGGCCCTACACCCAAACAAGGGCACTGCGTTCATCCACCTCTGGCCTGCTCGCCTCCCTACCACTGAGGAAGTACAGTTCCCGCTCAGCCCAGTCAAAACTGTTCGCTGCTCTGGCCCCCAATGGTGGAACAAACTCCCTCACGGCCAGGACAGCGAGTCAATCACCACCTTCCGGAGACACCTGAAACCCCACCTCTTCAAGGAATACCTAGGATAGGGTAAGTAACAAGTAATCCTTCTCACCCCCTATCTCCCCCAACAAGATTTAGATGCAAGTGGCTGTTCCACTGGAGAAAGGTGTATGCAATCAATTTGTAGAACTCTGGATAAGAGCGTCTGCTAAATGACTTAAATGTAAATGTAAAAATTAGCGCACTGTTCTCTGATTGATCCATTTAGCCGGTCTCGTCGCAAGACTTTAACAGGAGAAGCAAGCAACAGCATGAAGCCTCTGCTTGAAGCACTGTACATTCCACAAGCATAGCCTTTTTCACCTCGTAGCTGTGTAACCCAAAACCTAAGTTGCATTGTGATTGGACAAAAGCAATGACTGTACAGCCCCTCCCTAGAATTTATTATTATTATAAGGATTTGATGTTTGCTGTTGAGTCTTGGAAACTCCAGCCGACGACATGAGAGATTCCTAAACTAGACCTTCGGATTAACTCCTGAAGACCATCCCGTGGCGTCTTGTCTTACGTATCTGAACTTGGCTTCAGACGCAAAATCGTTCGCACACGCACATAATGCATACAGGCCTAGGGAGGATCAGCTCACACTTAAACGGTCTCTCTATATCTTACATGTACTGTGTGGTAAATACTTCATCACAAGTAGAAACAATAACAGAGCGTACTCCCTATTTCAGTAACATGCAAAGGGGTGGGGCTGGAGAAATGTAACCAATCAAATTCATAGAACTATGGATGCAAAGACTGACCATCCATGATATCAAAATGATAGTTTTAATCATGTTCCGAGCCCGTATGGTGTTTGTTTGTAAGTCTTTAGCTAAAAACATGTTGATTCTTGGAAACTCCAGCAGCCAACATGAGATGTTCTAAAACTAAAACCAAACGGCTCTAAAACTGTTCTAAAACTAAAACCAAACGGCTCTAAAACTGTTCTAAAACTAAAACCAAACGGCTCTAAAACTGTTCTAAAACTAAAACCAAACGGCTCTAAAACTGTTCTAAAACTAAAACCAAACGGCTCTAAAACTGTTCTAAAACTAAAACCAAACGGCTCTAAAACTGTTCTAAAACTAAAACCAAACGGCTCTAAAACTGTTCTAAAACTAAAACCAAACGGCTCTAAAACTGTTCTAAAACTAAAACCAAACGGCTCTAAAACTGTTCTAAAACTAAAACCAAACGGCTCTAAAACTGCTCTAAAACTAAAACCAAACGGCTCTAAAACTGCTCTAAAACTAAAACCAAACGGCTCTAAAACTGTTCTAAAACTAAAACCAAACGGCTCTAAAACTGTTCTAAAACTAAAACCAAACGGCTCTAAAACTGTTCTAAAACTAAAACCAAACGGCTCTAAAACTGTTCTAAAACTAAAACCAAACGGCTCTAAAACTGTTCTAAAACTAAAACCAAACGGCTCTAAAACTGTTCTAAAACTAAAACCAAACGGCTCTAAAACTGTTCTAAAACTAAAACCAAACGGCTCTAAAACTGTTCTAAAACTAAAGCCAAACGGCTCTAAAACTGTTCTAAAACTAAAACCAAACGGCTCTAAAACTGCTCTAAAACTAAAACCAAACGGCTCTAAAACTGCTCTAAAACTAAAACCAAACGGCTCTAAAACTGCTCTAAAACTAAAACCAAACGGCTCTAAAACTGTTCTAAAACTAAAACCAAACGGCTCTAAAACTGTTCTAAAACTAAAACCAAACGGCTCTAAAACTGTTCTAAAACTAAAACCAAACGGCTCTAAAACTGTTCTAAAACTAAAACCAAACGGCTCTAAAACTGTTCTAAAACTAAAACCAAACGGCTCTAAAACTGTTCTAAAACTAAAACCAAACGGCTCTAAAACTGTTCTAAAACTAAAACCAAACGGCTCTAAAACTGTTCTAAAACTAAAACCAAACGGCTCTAAAACTGTTCTAAAACTAAAACCAAACGGCTCTAAAACTGTTCTAAAACTAAAACCAAACGGCTCTAAAACTGTTCTAAAACTAAAACCAAACGGCTCTAAAACTGTTCTAAAACTAAAACCAAACGGCTCTAAGGGGGGTGGGTATTGTGTGTGAAGGTTAGTAGGCATGATTTATGGACATCAGGGGGGAGACCTGGGTCGATATAGTACTTTGTTTGAGTGTGTATTGATCTGGACAAAGTAGTAAAATGTTGGCTTATCACTTACTACGTAGTGTTTCCTACAGACTAATCCTACTGCTGCTGGTGGCCTGGACACCAGCTTCAGTAGTACAGCGTCTGTAGACCCATTGGATGAAATATTTCAGCCTGGAATAAGCTCAAGCTCAACATCATCTGACTTTGAAACATGCCAGCACAGCCAAAGGTATTTATAAAGCACAATATCCTATTTAGAAAGCAAAATCACCAATACACTAAACTGTCTACAAGCCAAGTGCTCCTAAAACGTTTCCCATCCTTGTAGTCAGTTCTTTGTCACGGTGGAAAGCGGCTGTTAGTATATGCTTCTAGCCGATTGACTTTCATTGTTTGCAGTGCTTTTCTAATCAACAGCACAACTGTAGGTGCTCATACACAACAATACATGACTAGACTGCCAACAAGTCAAGTCCCCTTCAAACTTTACACACCTTTCCGAACAGCTCATCTCAATACCCCATTATAGACTCCTAGTGCCACAAGACACATACTAGTCTACTGTGTCCTTTGTTGTTTACAGATGAACATCATTTATTGTATGGTTACACATCCTCATGATCAGCCTTCATGTCTTTCGAGGAGACCTGGTACAAACAAATCTTCTGCAAGAGGTTGAAGCAGTGGGTGGTGAAGACAGTGTAGGAGAGGCTTGTCATTCATGAATGTAGACATTCATGGGCAATCATTGTGTACTATCTGTATTCCTACTGTATCAGCATGATGTAGAATATGAGACATCTCATAGACATACTGTTCGTTAGCTAGCTAGTGTGACGCACACATAATGTATGGTCACATTTGTGTTTATGTATTGTTTCTTTGTAATGGGGAAGAATGCTTTTACTGAAATGTCTGTCCTCCAGGGTCTCGCCATTGCAATGCATTTATACTACTGTTGGCCAGTAGGGGGCAGTGAGACCTGTTAGCTTCGCACTGGGACTATATGCGATCCTGCACCTGTGTGTTCTCATAATTGAGAGAACCTTTGAAAGAGATGCCACGTTCTCCTGTTTCATCATTTATCCTACTGTTGGCCAGTAGGGGGCAGTGAGACATGTTAGCTTCTGTTTCATCATTTATCCTGTGTTACAGGAACTATTATCTGCTGCACCAGTCCCAAAACTGGGACCTGTGACACTAGCTATAACACACATGAAGCACAAGCATTTCGCTAAACTCGCATTAACATCTGCTAACCATGTGTATGTGACAAATACAATTTGATTTGATTTGATTTGACATGTATAGTCACTCCAAGCCTAATATGAGTCATAAAGCCAAAGTCATTCCTTTATTCTTTGTCATCGTCATTAAAACATTTCTCCAGTTTCGCTTCCAATGAGATGTACTGAGGCTAGCTAGTCTAGTTAGCTAGCTAGATAATCCATTAGATTACATTTTAGGTATAGCAAACAAAGCTCGCTAGCTAAATTTAGCTAGCTTAGCTTGAAGTGGTACGAGCAAGCCCCTTATATTGCTAGTCGTGCGAAGCAGTTAGTGCTTTTTGAGGCCGGTTCGGTTTCGTTACGATTATTCAAAAACGATATCAAGGTTTTCAATTTAGGTTTCAATTATTATCCTTTACATTAAATGCTCTACGCATCATGTGGGTTGAATGCTGTAATTGCACAGAACATAACAACTAATAAAAGTCCCATGATGGTAGTTACTGTCCATTACTGCTTATCACTTATTATTATTCACAATAATTTACTTTAATTAAACATTTAAGTTATTGTGTATATTACATTTGTTTTTTTTGATTACTTTATTATATAATTACAAGTAATCACCCCCTTTCTATTGAGTTGCTGGCTATGATTGACAAAATCCCTATTTTAGTAGTTCTTCAAAGTAAATAAGGCATACTTTTATGACTACTAAATACTAACTATCAGTCATTTACTTCTACATTTGCTTCTACACCTGCATTGCTTGCTGTTTGGGGTTTTAGGCTGGGTTTCTGTACAGCACTTTGAGATATCAGCTGATGTACGAAGGGCTATATAAATAAATTAGATTTTTTGATTTGATTTAGAAAATAATAATTTATAAATACATTTTTGATTGATTTGATTGATTTAGATGTGTATTTTCAGGTAACTGCTCCCCATTGAGCATTCTTCTGTCTCTTTTACATTGCAGGCTTAAACTAAAATGGGAAGAGGAATCCTCAGAAGCAGCCATTTTGATTATTTAGCAATGTCAGATAAACAGTGTACGGTAACAAAGCTCCCGTTAACCTGTAAACTAGTACCACCCCATTTTGAAAAGCCTCTGAAGTAGGTCTCCGGTAGTCTTTACAAAGCCAGGGAAAATTAGTCAACCAAGATAACATGCAATGTCCTGGAAGATAGGAACATCATTGAAATGTCTGATGGCTCTATTGAATAAGGACAACCATATATATTAGCCGCTAGCGTTGTCCAGCCAACCTATTGAATAAGGACAACCATATCTATTAGCCGCTAGTGTTGTCCAGCCAACCTATTGAATAAGAACAACCATATCTATTAGCCGCTAGCGTTGTCCAGCCAACCTATTGAATAAGGACAACCATATCTATTAGCCGCTAGCGTTGTCCAGCCAACCTATTGAATAAGGACAACCATATCTATTAGCCGCTAGCGTTGTCCAGCCAACCTATTGAATAAGGACAACCATATCTATTAGCCGCTAGCGTTGTCCAGCCAACCTATTGAATAAGGACAACCATATCTATTAGCCGCTAGCGTTGTCCAGCCAACCTATTGAATAAGGACAACCATATCTATTAGCCGCTAGCGTTGTCCAGCCAACCTATTGAATAAGGACAACCATATCTATTAGCCGCTAGCGTTGTCCAGCCAACCTATTGAATAAGGACAACCATATCTATTAGCCGCTAGCGTTGTCCAGCCAACCTATTGAATAAGGACAACCATATCTATTAGACGCAAAACTCAAAACTGTCACCTGTAACAAAATGAAACGCACTGTGGTAGAGGGCAATCCAAGGTTTAAGAGTAGTAGCAGAGGCACTTTGAGAAATAATATTACCATAGTCAAGAACAGATAAAAAGGTTGATTGAATAATCTGCTTAGAGAAAGACACAATCTATTTCTGTAGAAAAAGACGACTTTAAATCTTCGCTTCTTAACCCCATCAATCACGATGGCCTGAGTTCTGTCACTAAGATAATCATGAAACCATGAGCAGGTCTATCAGAGCTCAGGCCTTATTCAATTAAATAGCATGATCAACAGTATCAAAAGCTTTTGACAGGTCCATAAACAAAGCAGTACATTTCAGTTTAGTGTCTAGAGCATTGACAAGATCATTAACCTCTTGAAGCTAGGGGGCACTATTTTTATGTTTGGAAAAATAATGTTCCCAAAGTAAATGGCCTATTTCTCAGGACCAGATGCTAGAATATGCATATAATTGACATGTTAGGATAGAAAACACTCTGAATTTTGTCTGTGAATTAAACAGAACTGATATTTCAGGCTAAAACCTGAGGAAAATCCAATCAGGAAGTGCCCCTGTTTTTGAAACCTCTCTGTTGTTATGCATCCCTATTGCCCATTTAAGGGGATATCAACCAGATTCCTTTTTCTATGGCTTCCCTAAGGTGTCAACAGCCTTTAGACATAGTTTCAGGCTTTTATTTTGAAGAATGAGCGTGAACGACCACATTGCGAAAGTGGATAGGTGGAGGCTCTCAGAGTGAGTTGTGCGCAAAGAAAAAAGTGGGCATTGGTACTCCCTGGTCCTAGTGAAAAGCCAACTGTCCCGGTTGATATATTATCGAATAGATATTTGAAAAACACCCTGAGGATTGATTATAAAAAAAAACGTTTGACATTTTTCTGTGGACATTATGGATATAATTTGGTATTTTTGTCTGCGTTGTCGTGACTGCTCATTCCGGTGGATTCCTGGGCATAACGCACCAAACTAACGGAGGTATTTGGATATAAAAAATATATATCTTCATGGAACATAAGGAACATTTGTTGTCCAACTGGGAGTCTCGTGAGTGAAAACATCCGAAGACGATTAATTTGATTGCTTTTCTAATTTTCGTGACAAAGTTACCTGATGCTAAGTGTACTTATTGTTTTGTCAAGCGATCGATAAACTTACACAAACACTTGCTTTCGCTGTAAAGCATAATTTCAAAATCTGAGACAACAGGTGGATTAACAAAAGGCTGAACTGTGTTTTGCAATATTGCACTTGTGATTTCATGAATATGAATATTTTCTAGTAATATTATTTGACTATGCTATTCAGCGTTGCTGATGACAATTATACCGGATTCGGGATGGGTGGTTCAGAGAGGTTAACCACTAATGTGGTTGCTGTAATAGTGTTGTGCCCAGGCCTAAACCCTGATTGGTTTACATTCAAAATACATTTCTCAGATAAAAAAAGAGCAAAGTTGTACATTTACCAAGGATTCAAGAATCTGAGCTAGACAAGGAAGCCTTGAAATGGGGTGATTATTATTAAAATCACTACTGTAGATCACTACGACTATGTAGTGAAACTGGAAAAACAAATGGATTTCTAGCAGTGAAGTTTCCCTTTAAGACCACTGCAGTGTGTCTCATCTTTTGTATCTGAAGTGGGCTTTATGTATTAACACATTTTAGAAAGGCAGTTTAGTTGCATAAAATGACGACAAACACCAAAACATATATCAAATGAACGTTTATTCAGAGGATAGCAAATTCCACACAAACAGATCCCATTACCAATAGTTCAACTCCAAATTATTCCAGTTTTTTTTTTGTTGCATCGACCTCAAAATCCTTCAAAAACAATTAGCAAAATTCATGGTGAAAGAGAAAAAGAAAAATATGGGCAACAACAGTCAAATATGTTAAATCTTAAATGTGAGCGTCACAAAAGTGGGAGAGGGGAGGTGAGGTGGTAAGGGAGGGATGTCTTAGACGTAGGCTTTGGTGGAATCCGGCTCAGACCTGGCAGCAGGTGCGTAGATTGTTTTAGGCTGACTCGTTGCGTAGTACCCTCTGGATTACATCAAAGACAGAACAGAAGGTCAGAGAGGGGGCAGACAAACTAAACAACAGGTGAAAAAGCAAAAGGTGGCTGGCACAAAATGTAAATGAGACAAAACAAGTGGAATAAACCAAAGTCGAAGTGAAGCTTAAGGAAAAACAAGGTAGGCAGACAAAACACATGAAACAAGTGAGACACAGAAGTAGAAGAAAGAAAATGTGACAGTGAGGTCGGTTACAGTAGCGTTTTTCAACTCCGGTCCTCATGTACCCCACATTTGAGTTTAATGAGGTATGTTTGAATGGGTCTAGAACAAAACATTTGTAACATGGGGGGTAATCAGGAAGTGGAGTTTAAGAACACTGAACTACAGTGTATGTGAAGGTACTGATGAGAGGTGAAGGATGAATGAAAGACCTACGCTTTAGGCTTTTCACTTTTCGCCCTCTTGCAGGCACAGCAGAGAAGAGATCCTCCCAGCATGGACAGAGAGGCTGCGCCCCAGCCCAGGAAGAGACCAGTGCCCAACTCAAACCTGCACACAAACAAAAATCAGTAAGGAACAAAACAATATGTATACAGTATGCAGTTATGTCTTATTATGTGCATCAAAGGGTGTGTCACATCTTCTATGTGGACTAGAAGATGGGGCGGCAGCGTAGCCTAGTGGTTAGAGCGTTGGACTAGTAACCGGAAGGTTGCGAGTTCAAACCCCCGAGCTGACAAGGTACAAATCTGTCGTTCTGCCCCTGAACAGGCAGTTAACCCTAGGCCGTCATTGAAAATAAGAATTTGTTCTTAACTGACTTGCCTGGTTAAATAAAGGTAAAATTTAAAAAAAATGTGTATGAATTTAATTTATTTTTGTGGTTGCTGAAAAAATGGTTTTGTTTGGTCTTTCCACTTACTTCACCCCACCAAAGAATGGGTTGTTAAAGTCCTCTACAACTCGGGTGGCGTACCAAGAACAGCAGATCAGCTCGCAGAGACCTGTAGAAGAGAAAAGACACTTTCTATGAGAGCGATGAAGAGCAGAAGAGACATGTGAGGTTAGGGAAGGAAAGAAAGAAAGAAAGAAAGAAAGAAAGGAGAGAGAAAGAAAGAAAGAAAGAAAGAAAGAAAGAAAGGAAAGAAAGAAAGAAAGAAAGGAGAGAGAGAAAGAAAGAAAGAAAGAAAGAAAGAAAGAAAGAAAGAAAGAAAGAAAGGAGAGAAAGAAAGAAAGAAAGGAGAGAGAGAAAGAAAGAAAGAAAGAAAGGAGAGAGAGAAAGAAAGAAAGAAAGGAGAGAAGAAAGAAAGAAAGAAAGAAAGGAGAGAAAGAAAGAAAGAAAGAAAGAAAGAAAGAAAGAGAGAGAAAGAAAGAAAGGAGAGAGAGAAAGAAAGAAAGAAAGAAAGGAGAGAAAGAAAGAAAGAAGAGAAAGAAAGAAAGGAGAGAGAGAAAGAAAGAAAGAAAGAAAGGAGAGAAAGAAAGAAAGAAAGAAAGAAAGAAAGAAAGAAAGAAAGAGAGAAAGAAAGAAAGAAGGAAAGAAAGAGAGAAAGAAAGAAAGAAAGAAAGAAGAGAGAGAAAGAAAGAAAGAAAGAAAGGAAAGAAAGAAAGAAAGAAAGAAGGAAAGAAAGAAAGAAAGAAAGAAAGAGAGAAAGAAAGAAAGAAGGAAAGAAGGAAAGAAAGAGAGAAAGAAAGAAAGAAAGAAAGAAGGAAAGAAAGAGAGAAAGAAAGAAAAAGGTAGACAGAAAAAGGAAAATGGAAGCGAGGGAAAGCTGAAACGAAACAGAATGAGGTAAAGGAGGAGGTAAAGGTAGAGGTAAAAGGTGGTAAAGAGGTAAAGGTGTAAAGGGGTAAGGAAGGAAAAAATGGGATGATAGCAAAGATGAGAGAGAACTGAACCACGGTGAACAAAATAAAGATGTGAAAAAGGGACTCAATGACAAAACAAGGAAAAGATTGTCAGATATCTTTCACCTCTTACTCTGACGCTATCACCATGAATGGGTAACGTACATCAGAACAGTCAGGGATATCAAATTCTGTTAACTTTTCCAAACGTAACGAGTTTTTCAGAAAAACAGGAACCATAAGAAAGTGTCTGCAACTTTGCAACAATAGGTAGTAAATCTGAAGTCACCAGCGAGGATAAAGAGGGTTCCACCAATGACGGCAATCTTGGCCTTTGTCTGCTCCGTGGCACTGCCAATCTTAATGCACTTTAGCCCCAGCAGAGACACGATCATAGACACCAGCCCCAAGAGCAGACTGATGATCATCAGGGCACGGCTCGCCTGTACATGGCCTGAGGGGAGGGGAAGGAAGGGAAGAGAGAGATGAGAGGAAGAGTTGCATATTAAAACACAGCTAGACCACATTAAGTTGGAGAGTCATTTGTTCATTTGGAAACTGTATACATATATATATATACATAATTACTGGTTTGTTGGTGGACTAGACTAAGACAATGGTAGACATTTTCAAAGGAGTACTATCAAATGTCCCAAGAAATAGGCACAATGCAGAGAACATGTCCTTTATAAATGGCAAGGAACTGTATTCTGAACATGAAAAAATAGCATACTTATGCTAATGGTGAAACTTAACAAAACATCCTAGGATATGTCCATAGTGGTATTGTAATAACATTTTTTATCCCAGCCCATCACATTTCTAAACTGAATTGAATCTGACCAGTTTGCAACAGTTAATCATAACGTTGTTATTAGCTAGTTGATATTTTTGCAATTCAACAATATACTGTATCTACAAATCACCCTTTAGATTGCAGATAACTGCTATCAAAGCCAAAGACCTAATAACCCAGATTCATTTCTGCCTATAATTACAACTGCTACTTTGACACTGGCCATGGTGCAGTAGCTTCCCTCCATTTCCTTGTCATAGGAGCACAAAATGTCCACCATTATGACCCACATCACTGGCCTTAGGAAGGAGAGAAAGATAGAAGAAAAAAAAACAAGAAGAAAAATAGACATTCAATTCTAGAAGAGAGTTCAAATGTGACCAAGCGTTGGGCCAGTAACTGAAAAGTCGCTGGTTCGAATACCCGACAACATCTGTCGATGTGCCTTTGAGCAAGGCAGTTAACCCTAATTTGGACCAGGGGTGCTGTACTACTATGGCTGACCCTGTAAATTGCACCTTATCTGAAACTTTCATAAAGAGTTAACATTATTTTAAAGTTGTAATATTAAAAAGGCCTACATTTGAAGTTACATTTAGGCGGGAAAGAAGTGGGTCCGAATTGCACCCAAAGGATGTTCATATTAGCCCTTTTCATGAAAGCTCACAGAAAACAATGCAAAGATACATTTATCTTCTTGCCATGGTAGACAGTAATTGGACATAATTATTGTTAACAGTTACATTATCTTAATTTAACCATATCAGATATAGCCACAGGTGTGCCCTGACCTCTCCCCACCAAAGATGCCAGTCACTCTAAGACTGGCAATGCTGGGTCTTGTTCAGTAAAGCACACCAAAAGAAAAACATTTAAAAACATTTTGCAATTGACAACGAGAATTAGTGTCATTTGACCAATTCAGGTTGTACCTCCCCATTACATTACGTTTTCTCCCTGATTGAAGTGTCTGAGTTGGTGGTGACGGTTAGAGCGGTTAGACTACAGGTTCTTACCGGGGAGGCCGAGCAAGGACTCGAAGTCGCGGCACTCAGCGATTCCAGAGCTGTCTTCGGCACAGGAGTGCCACAGGTTCTCATACTGTCGGTTGGAGATGATGACACTGCCAGAGACGGAGGACACCTTCCAGTAGTCGTTGGCGAGAGCCGTACCAGTGATCAGCCAGCTGGCGATACACATGAAGAATCCGGTCGCCTCCACAGCGGTCGACATGGTCGAAACCTTTTCACACGAGATGGAAAGGATTCCCAAAATACAGAGAAAATACAGAACTACAGGGCCAAATAGGTTTAAAAAATCCCAGAAAAATGTAATGACGCAAAAAACGACACTACAGACAGGGTATGACCTAAAAACAACCCCAAAAATCAACCTTTTAAAATCTTCCAATGTATGCACAGAGGACTGAAGGTAGAGATGTGTGGGGTGGATGTTAGCTAGTGTCTCTCTCTATCTATTCGTTGTGCTTCCTATATCTCAGGTCCCTGGCTCTGACATGAGGACTTTACACCCTACCAGGGGCCATAAAGTTAGTGGAGCCGCACCCATATGGGCCCTCTCTACCACCTCCCCCACTTCTCTCCAACCCTACTGATTATGATGACGTGATAAGGATGGAAGACCTTCGTGGCCACACCCAAACCAGGCCCTCGATACTCTTGCCTCCTGCTCTGCTCCATTCTCCTAAGTTTGTGTTGACAATGATGATGATGAAGATGATGATGAAGGGAATAGTCACTTCTTCTGTTGTGGTGACAGAGTTACAACATGCGGTCTATTTCCTGTCATAAAGGGAAGACATATCTGGCACCTCCTAGTCATCTTTTTCTGTAATTTAACCTAAAGTCTAGAAGTCTAAATACACGTTTAGTAAAAATGTTTTTAATCGATTAATGTAAATTTAACCCCCAAATCAAAACTTTGGTGGTGTCACAATAAGTCTAGAAGTCTAAATACACGTTTAGTAAAAATGTTTTTAATCAATTAATGGACTTGGACATAACTACAGCAGCATCGGCTGTCAAAATATTACAGGTTTTGACTTAATTTGACCATAATAACTGACCCATTTGCTGCATTTACATGTTCTCCTGCCAGAAGAAGGTACTCGAAATGGGTCACTGAACAAACTGTCATAGATGAAAACACGACTGAAATATCCTCGCTAATGATTGCCAAGAAACGAAGATAATGATTTTATGACCGTATGAATTTCCCTCCTGTCGCTAAGCCACAAAAATGCTATGTGAAAACAGCTACTCATTGTTGTGTGTGTGCTTGTGATTCCAACTGTGGGTGACCATATAATGAATTAATCAATACTACTACACGGATGAAAAATTGTTTGGTAACCAATGAAATATGTTGCTGCACTGTAGTACATTGTTCTGATATTTAATACTTATATGGTTAAACTGTAACATAGTAAATCTGTCTTCAACTGCTCCTGCTCTGATAGCTTTCAATGTCAGCTATCAATATTAGTTTGCCCTCTCTTATATCTCAAAGAAATAGTTGGGCATGATCCAATATTTATTTTTTTCGCACAATAATATGCTTAACGGTGTCATTCCACATCAACGGGTGTTATTATCATTTGACCTTCCGCTGTTCATGTTTAGTATTAAAGAGGTTTCTCTTTTTAAACCGTGGGTGTGCCCACTGTGGTTTCAGCTTGCAAAACTGATTAGACCTACATCAAGTTTACAACATAGGTTTCCACAACATAGGCTCAGAACAGGCATGGTGAATTAAATATTTGATACCACATACAATATATATATATTTTTTTAAATAGTTGAACCCTTCAACCGAAGAACCATGGTGACATGGTATATTTCTAGTTGTATAATGAATACAAATCATCAATAGTCTTGATATTCAGACTAGTAATATACAAATTGTACAATACATGTCCATGTCAGTTGAGGGAACTTAAAATGAGATCAGTAATCAGCTGAAAATGAAAAATGTTTGGTTCTTCGGTTGAATGATTCAGTTTTTGGAGTGTGTACCATCTTTGTAGATAATTGAGGAATGTTTTTTTTTTTTTGCTTTTTGGGGGGTGGCACCAATGCATCTGCAGTTGTTCCACAGGTCTCCATAAACACCCTTTCAGTGGTTCTTGGGAAAGTCAAGTATTGCTCGTCGTGCACATATACACGTGTACAGAAAAACAGGAAGTTACAAGATCATGTACTCTAAATATGAAGCTGGATTAATCACCTGAGCAATAAACATGATTATGTTCAGTCTCAGGTAAATAATTTGAGTCTGAAAATATGAGCATTTCAAAATCCTTGAGCCTGTAATTGTTTCAGAAGAGACGATTTCTCTCTTGAGAACGACTTTTGAAGAAACGCATCTGTAAAAATGTATGTTGGACAATTTAAATTAGAACCATAGGCTGGTGGGGTTTAAAGTGTTTCGCTTTGGGTTAGGATATACAGTCTGCACATCTCTTGCACTGCCTTCACATTTTACTGCCTTAAAATGAAATAAAAATCCATTTGTTTTTTTCCCTACAGAACTACACAACATACTCCCCATTTTCAACATAAAATAATATTTATATACATTTTCCCAAATAGAAAAAAACAGCAACCTGAAAATATCTTGATTGTGTATGTCTTCATGTGTATGTCTTCATGTGTATGTCTTCATGTGACAGGCGTAACATTCACACCCCAGAGTTGATACTTGGTGGAAGTACCTTTGGCAGTCATTGGGTTGTGCCGTGGCGGAGATCTTTGTGGGCGATACTCAGCCTTGTCTCAGGATGGTAAGTTGGTGGTTGAAGATATCCCTCTAGTGGTGTGGGGGCTGTGCTTTGGCAAAGTGGGTGGGGTTATATCCTTCCTGTTTGGCCCTGTCCGGGGGTGTCTCGGATGGGGCCACAGTGTCTCCTGACCCCTCCTGTCTCAGCCTCCAGTATTTATGCTGCAGTAGTTTATATGTCGGGGGCTAGGGTCAGTTTGTTATATTTGGAGTACTTCTCCTGTCCTATTCGGTGTCCTGTGTGAATCTAAGTGGACCATGCCCCAGGACTACCTGACATGATGACTAGTCCACCTTCCCTCCTTCTCTCTTGGTCTTTATGAACATTTGAACATCTCTCATGTTCTGTTATAATCTCCACCCGGAGGACCTGAGCCCTAGGACCATGCCCCAGGACTACCTGACATGATGACTCCTTGCTGTCCCCAGTCCACCTGGCCATGCTGCTGCTCCAGTTTCAACTGTTCTGCCTTATTATTATTCGACCATGCTGGTCATTTATGAACATTTGAACATCTTGGTCATGTTCTGTTATAATCTCCACCCGGCACAGCCAGAAGAGGACTGGCCACCCCACATAGCCTGGTTCCTCTCTAGGTTTCTTCCTAGGTTTTGGCCTTTCTAGGGAGTTTTTCCTAGCCACCGTGCTTCTACACCTGCATTGCTTGCTGTTTGGGGTTTTAGGCTGGGTTTCTGTACAGCACTTTGAGATATCAGCTGATGTACGAAGGGCTTTATAAATACATTTGATTTTTTTTTTTTTTGATTTGATTCAAACAATGTCTACTGAATTGCACAAGGCAAAGATTCAACTTAGACTTCGGACAAAACTTTTTCAATACCTGGTTTGCATAACCATCGCTGCCTTAGTTGGCATTATCAGTTGAAATATCTTACCTAGCCTACCTGCAACCGATGATAAATTCTGTGAGCTGATCCATGCTACAACCAGTGCTCTTGCTGCCTGATATTCTGCTGAAACTAGCTATGTGTGCGGCGCACATGTAGACATATTTCATGTGCTTTGCAATTGTGTACTTTATGCATGGTTTCTCTACTGTACTACATAATTGATACGGCACATACTGTACCACCACTATACTACTTTTATATGCATTGGGGGCATTAAGAAGTGAGTATATGCAATGCCCACAACAAAATGTGGGTATATGGGATGTACCTGTGCGGGGTATTCCCAAACTGGGGTACCTCCAGGAGTACGCGCAATTCCGTCGGCATTGACCCCAACGGGGCTATACATTTGGGTGAGTTTTGTTGTTGTTGCCTGAGTAACCTCGTTTCACTGCCAAAAATAAAATTTAACCATCTAGTGTTCAGTGAAATAACAACACAATGTCAACAACAGGTAGCCTAGTCAAATAATTAACATACAATCACATTAACCGTTACTCTCTCAATGGGAATTCAACTAAGGGTCCGTATGTAGCCAAACGTAGCTGCTGCTCATTCCGTTTGCTCGAAAATTGATAAAAGATCCACGTCCATAGAGACACATACCAGCTCTACTGGTAGTACTGCTACTACCAGCACTACTACACCTGCACCTGTCGACGACACACGCTGTTCTGCTTCCACGAGCTCATCTAATGCTAGCATCAGTAACTCTACATTTGTTATTAGCCCAGCTGGCATGGAAACTGACAGTTGTGAATCTGATGCAGCCGAAGAGCTTACTGCCCCCCTACCCGGGAAAGCACCAAGCTACTGCCCCCTTACCCAGGAAAGCACCAAGCTACTGACCCCTTACCCGGGAAAGCACCAAACAACAGACAGGGATGTTGGACCATCGAAGAGGTGCAAATACGATGAACTACATTGATTTGGGGTTCACTTATATTGGGAGTAGTGCCTTTCCTCAGCCACAGTACTTTTGCACATATAACACACTATCTCACAATTCGATGAAACCTTCACTCTTGCACAGACATTTAGAAACAAAACATACCAATTCGAAAAAATAAACCATGGGAGTTTTTTGGAGCATGAATTAAGATGACTTTCGAGTAGTAAGACATGTATAAATGTAACAGATACCATTAATAAGAAGGGGCTAGAAGAGTCTTATATTGTGAGCTACCGAGTGGCTAGGACAGGCAAGCCCCATACTATTGTGTAGGACTTCATTTTTCCTGATGCCGCAGATATGGCTGGGACAAAGCTGGGGAAAAGGCAAAAAATATATATATACAGACAATGACTTCATCAAACAACACTGTTTCACGACGCATCAGTGACATGGCAGGAGATGTTTTGAAACAGTTAT
Source organism: Oncorhynchus keta (assembly GCF_023373465.1). Lineage (NCBI taxonomy): Eukaryota > Metazoa > Chordata > Actinopteri > Salmoniformes > Salmonidae > Oncorhynchus > Oncorhynchus keta. The sequence continues at coordinate 44,818,540 of NC_068443.1, forward strand.
TGCTTCACATACAAGCCAGTGAATTCTATGCATTACACATGTATGAGTCAACAGACATGGCGGTCCTGGCACAGTTCCTGGTATATGTCTGTTACGTTCATGGGGGGTCAATTAAGGAAGACTTCCTCTTCTGCAAACCACTGGTAACCAGGACAACAGGAGAGGATGTTTTTAAAGTACTGGACAGCTTTGTGACATCAAATGGACTTTGGTGGTTAAGATGTGTTGGTGTCTGTCTTGTTGCAAAGGGAATGCCTGACTGCATGGACGACGTTTTGGACACTACAGTGAAAATGGTTAACTTTGTAAAAGTTGTTGTTGATTCTTCACAAAAAAATACAGTTTTATATCTTTATGTTTGAAGCCTGAAATGTGGCAAAAGGTCGCAAAGTTCAAGGGGGCCGAATACTTTCGCAAGGCACTGTATTAGGAAATGGAAGACATACAAGACCACTGATCTCCCTCGATCTGGAGCTCCACACAATATATCACCCTGTGGGGTCAAAATGATCACAGGAACGGTGAGCAAAAATTCCAGAACCACACGGGGGGACCTAGTGAATGACCTGCAGAGAGCTGGGACCAAAGTTACAAAGCCTACCATCAGTAACACACTATGCCGCCAGGGACTCAAATCCTGGAGTGCCAGACGTGTCCCCCTGCTTAATCCAGTACATGTCCAGGCCCATCTGAAGTTTGCTAGAGAGCATTTGGATGATCCAGAAGAAGATTGGGAGAATGTCATATGGTCAGATGAAACCAAAATATAACTTTTTGGTAAAAACTCAACTCAAAGAATGCTGAGTTGCATCCAAAGAACACCATACCTACTGTGAAGCATGGGGGTGGAAACATCATGCTTTGGGGCTGTTTTTCTGCAAAGGGACCAGGACGACTGATCCGTGTAAAGGAAAGAATGAATGGGGCCATGTATCGTGAGATTTTGAGTGAAAACCTCCTTCCATCAGCAAGGGCATTGAAGATGAAATGTAGCTGGGTCTTTCAGCATGACAATGATCCCAAACGCACCGCCCGGGCAACGAAGGACTGGCTTCGTAAGAAGCATTTCAAGGTCCTGAAGTTGCCTAGCCAGTCTCCAGATCTCAACCCCATAGAAAATCTTTGGAGGGAGTTGAAAGTCCGTGTTGCCCAGCCACAGCCCCAAAACATCACTGCTCTAGAGGAGATCTGCATGGAGAAATGGGCCAAAATACCAGCAACAGTGTATGAAAAACTTGTGAAGACTTACAGAAAACTTTTGCCCTCTGTCATTGCCAACAAAGGGTATATAACAAAGTATTGAGATAAACTGACCAAATACTTATTTTCCACCATAATTTGCAAATAAATTCATTAAAAATCCTACAATGTGATTTTCTGGATTTTTTTTCTCATTTTGTCTGTCATAGTTGAAGTGTACCTATGATGAACATTACAGGCCTCTCTCATCTTTTTAAGTGGGAGAACTTGCACAATTGGTGGCTGACTAAATACTTTTTTGCCCCACTGTACATACTGCTTAAAGCCATCCAGATTAAATAAATAATGTTTGTAAATGATATGACAATGGTGGTAACTGTTTGGTTTATTATCAGAGGAATTCAATTGGTTTCAGAATAGTAGCTGTAGAGATTGGTAAGAAATGTCACTTCTGTTGCCAAATATTTTATTAATCCCTTTTGTTACTTTTAAGCATTAAATTACCTGGAATGTTGATCACTTGTGCAATTTAAAGCCAATATTTTTTTCTTTTTGCCCAAATTTGAACTTTAAAGTAATTGTCAAGTGTTTCCAGATTTCTATGAAATATGACCTCGAATTTATTACAACATGAGTGAAATAGTTTTCCTTCACAAAAACTGTTAAGAATTTTAAAAATAGCTTTTCTTTATGAGTTTTAGTTTAGAAAACGATCTCTTCGTAGAAGCTACAGTTACAGGGATGGTAAAAACAGCTCGATTGCCGTAGAAATATCAGGGAAACTGGGCAGAAGGGAGGAGTGCTTTAAATACAGCAGTTCTGAAACATATTTAATTGAGCCTCTTATTCTCTATAATAGCTGGCCTCAACACATTACGGAAAGAGATTACCTGTATAGGAAGCTCTGGGACCAGGGTGTCTGGATACCATAAAACACGCAAATTCAGACAAACAGAATGTGTAAACAGGTAGACCAGAAAAGCCACATCCTTGATTGGCAGATGAGTGGAATCCCTGATTAAAAGCACCTGCTGCTCATCAGTTGTTCCCTACAAACGCTGTTTTGAATTAAAATAAAATTGTACCTACACACGGAAGAAGGCTATGAAGCTGAAACATCTGGGTATGCTGTCCCTGGTGAATTGAAAAGAATAACAAAATCAAACAATTAAGCAAGTTTTATGCAACATATTTTTGAGTGTGGACCCATTACATCTTTTGTTTGTCAGGATTAAAACAAACCCAACCTTTATTTAATAATAACTCAAAACAATATCCCATAAACCACAGGTTTACAACCTTTATTTACGTTGTGATGTAGACACGACCACAAGTCTCACAAAACTCCGTTTTGGAAGAGACTGTAGTCAATTCGGACACTAGAATAAACGTTTGAGTCATATCGATGCCACATAGGCTGTTTTCTAAATGACAAGTTGTTTTTTATGGGCACTTGATTACCAACCAAATGTACAGAGTTTGAGAAATTTTGACAAAAAACCATGGATATAGTTTGCCTTAAGAGTTGTGCAAAGTTGGTAGAATCTTATAAAACATTGTTCACAGTCGTAAAGGCTGCCAGTTTCACCAAGTATTTACTCTGGGGTGTGTAGACATACACAATCAAGACTGGTTTGTTTTTTATATTCATTCGGAAATATTTTCTACAATTTTTCCTTCATTTTGAAAATCTAGAGTAGGTTGTGTAGATCGGTAGGAAGAACATCGAATGTAATCTCTTTTAAGATGGACTTTTAAGGCAGAAAAATGTGAAAACTGTGCAAGGGTTGTATAGACTTTCACTAGACTAGGCGATCCTGTCCTGCCTCGATTTCTTCCCAAGTCCAGGATCCCTTCCCATCCAGAATCTCTTCCCAAGTCCAGGATACTTCCTCCTCCTGGGCACGCTGCTTGGTCCTTTGTTGATGGGATATGCTGTCACGTTTGTTCGTGGGAAAAGGACCAAGTAGAAACAGACCAAGTATATTGAGTTCCACATATTTTTTAATGAAGTGAAACTTAGCAAAAACAAAAAACAAATAAACAACAAACTAACAACAAACCGTGACTACAGCGAATGCTAACGTGTAATAACTCAAAACAATATCCCATAAACCACAGGTGGAAAAAATGTCTACTTAACTATGATCCCCAATTAGAGACAACGATTACCAGCTGCCTCTAATTGGGAATCATACACAATCACCAACATAGAAAAACAAACCTAGAACCCCCATAGAAATAATAAACTAGACTAACCCCGCAGTCACGCCCTGACCTACTCTACCATAGAAAATAAGGACTCTCTATGGTCAGGACGTGACACCCCCTCCTCTCCCCTGTAACTATTCCCCAGGTTGTTGCTGTAAATGAGAATGTGTTCTCAGTCAATTTACCTGGTAAAATAACGCTTTGGGTGCAGTGAAATGCTTGTGTTCCTAACTCCAACAGTGCAGTAGTATCTAACCAATCTAAAATAATGGAAGTAATAAATATATAAATATTAAGATGAGCTGTTGTTAGAGTGGCATTGACTAAAATACAGTAGAATAGAATAAAGTATATACATATGAGTAAAGCAAAAATATGTAAACATTATTAAAGTGACTAGTGTTCCATTATTAAAGTGACCAGTGTTCCATTATTAAAGTGACTAGTGTTCCATTATTAAAGTGACTAGTGTTCCATTATTAAAGTGGCCAGTGTTCCATTATTAAAGTGGCCAGTGTTCCATTATTAAAGTGACTAGTGTTCCATTATTAAAGTGATCAGTGTTCCATTATTAAAGTGGCCAGTGTTCCATTATTAAAGTGACCAGTGTTCCATTATTAAAGTGGCCAGTGTTCCATTATTAAAGTGGCCAGTGTTCCATTATTAAAGTGACTAGTGTTCCATTATTAAAGTGACTAGTGTTCCATTATTAAAGTGACCAGTGTTCCATTATTAAAGTGACCAGTGTTCCATTATTAAAGTGACTAGTGTTCCATTATTAAAGTGACCAGTGTTCCATTATTAAAGTGGCCAGTGTTCCATTATTAAAGTGACTAGTGTTCCATTATTAAAGTGACTAGTGTTCCATTATTAAAGTGACCAGTGTTCCATTATTAAAGTGACCAGTGTTCCATTATTAAAGTGACTAGTGTTCCATTATTAAAGTGACCAGTGTTCCATTATTAAAGTGACTAGTGTTCCATTATTAAAGTGACTAGTGTTCCATTATTAAAGTGGCCAGTGTTCCATTATTAAAGTGGCCAGTGTTCCATTATTAAAGTGACTAGTGTTCCATTATTAAAGTGACTAGTGTTCCATTATTAAAGTGACTAGTGTTCCATTATTAAAGTGACTAGTGTTCCATTATTAAAGTGACTAGTGTTCCATTATTAAAGTGACTAGTGTTCCATTATTAAAGTGGCCAGTGTTCCATTATTAAAGTGACTAGTGTTCCTTTATTAAAGTGACCAGTGTTCCATTATTAAAGTGACCAGTGTTCCATTATTAAAGTGACCAGTGTTCCATTATTAAAGTGACCAGTGTTCCATTATTAAAGTGACTAGTGTTCCATTATTAAAGTGACCAGTGTTCCATTATTAAAGTGACTAGTGTTCCATTATTAAAGTGACTAGTGTTCCATTATTAAAGTGACCAGTGTTCCATTATTAACGTGGCCAGTGTTCCATTATTAAAGTGACTAGTGTTCCATTATTAAAGTGACTAGTGTTCCATTATTAAAGTGACTAGTGTTCCATTATTAAAGTGACCAGTGTTCCATTATTAAAGTGACCAGTGTTCCATTATTAAAGTGACTAGTGTTCCATTATTAAAGTGACCAGTGTTCCATTATTAAAGTGACCAGTGTTCCATTATTAAAGTGACTAGTGTTCCATTATTAAAGTGACTAGTGTTCCATTATTAAAGTGACCAGTGTTCCATTATTAAAGTGACTAGTGTTCCATTATTAAAGTGACCAGTGTTCCATTATTAAAGTGACTAGTGTTCCATTATTAAAGTGACTAGTGTTCCATTATTAAAGTGACCAGTGTTCCATTATTAAAGTGACCAGTGTTCCATTATTAAAGTGACTAGTGTTCCATTATTAAAGTGACTAGTGTTCCATTATTAAAGTGACTAGTGTTCCATTATTAAAGTGACTAGTGTTCCATTATTAAAGTGACCAGTGTTCCATTATTAAAGTGACCAGTGTTCCATTATTAAAGTGACTAGTGTTCCATTATTAAAGTGACCAGTGTTCCATTATTAAAGTGACCAGTGTTCCATTATTAAAGTGACCAGTGTTCCATTATTAAAGTGACTAGTGTTCCATTATTAAAGTGACTAGTGTTCCATTATTAAAGTGGCCAGTGATTCAATGTTTGGATTGGTCCAGGATTAGACTTAATTGGTGTGCACAAAGCCGCTCCTATAATGCGTACATACCTATAATCTATTTATATTGTATTACAAATCATGTGTCTCAGAACTAACAAACTTACTTTTCTGAATGAGACACAGATATGATTAATTCGGGAGACCAGAAAACTGCTGCCTTACAGCAACAGCTCATACTTTCGTTCATCACTCATGTGACTGCACTTAGGTAACAGGGAGGAGGTGACTTATGACACTTTGGTTCACACATCCCACCCTCCTGCCTGTGTCCCCCATGGCGCCCTGGTGCACTGCGTAGTGAATAAGGTGCCCTTTGAGACGTAACCGGCCTCTCAAACTAGTTTCGCTGTAAAGATCTGCTGTAGGCAGACGGTGAATGTGTGTGTTTATGGGCTGTGAGTTTTTATGACTTTATAGATTCATGGCTCTAGTTAATGGTTGATAATCATCAGAGTCCAAAGTCTTCAGTGTTGTTTCTCTCTCTCTCCATCTCTTTCCCTCTCTCTACTCTCTCTCTCTCTCCCTCTCTCTCTCCCTCTCTCTCTCTTCATCTCTCTCCCCTCTCTCCATCTCTCTCCCCTCTCTCTACTCTCTCTCTCTCTCCGTCTCTCTCTCTCTCTCTGTCTCTGTCTCTCTTCCTCTCTCCGTCTCTCTCTCTCTCTCTCTCTCTGTCTCTGTCTCTCTTCCTCTCCCCCTCTCTCTCTCTCTTTCTCTCTCTTTCTCTCTCTCCCTCTCTCTACTCTCTCTCTCTCTCCGTCTCTCTCTCTCTCTCTCTCTCTGTCTCTCTCTCCTCTCTCCGTCTCTCTCTCTCTCTCTGTCTCTGTCTCTCTTCCTCTCCCCCTCTCTCTCTCTCTCTCTCTCTCTCTCTTCCGTCTCTCTCTCCTCTCTCTCTCTCCATCTCTCTCTCTCCATCTCTCTCTCTCCTCTGTCTCTCTCCATCCCTCTCTCTCCATCCCTCTCTCTCTCCGTCTCTCTCCCTCTCTCTCCTCTCTCTCTCTCTCTCTCCTCTCTCTCTCTCCTCTCTCTCTCTCTCTCTCTCTCTCTCTCTCTCTCTCTCTCTCTCTCTCTCTCTCCTCTCTCCTCTCTCTCTCTCTCCTTCCTCTCTCTCTCTCTCTCTCTCTCTTCCTCTCTCTCTCTCTCTCTCTCTCTGTCTCTCGCTGTTTCTCTTTTAAATAAAAATTCAAACAGCTATAGGGTACTTTTCACTACTACAATCATGAGATGTGGGATTACAGATGTGAAATTCCATTCACACATATCATGTTAATGCTTTCAGCTAACTGTGTGAAACGTGCTGAAAAGAATGTATTACTATTGGTATTGCGTACATTGGAGCAACAAATAGTGAGAGGAACTAAAATGTATGTTTTTGCAAATAAATAAACACAACCCTTTATGTCCTACACATACATAATGGAGTGTAATATTTGACACCCATTGCCAATAATGCAACCAAATACTTCTACAATACCAAAAAAACACCACCTATTTATCCATCTGTCCTTCTATCATCCTACATCCCACTCTTCCTCCAACTCTCTCAAAATGACTCTTATTACCGATCCAGTCCTTTTTTTCCCGTATCTGTGTGAAGGATATAATAACAAGGAGAGAGGAAAGGGTCTGAGTTTCATTCCTCCTATACCCTATGAAAGTCCCACCTACTTCCTGGTGCAAGCTTCCAATTGATATAATCAAATTCATTAAAACATGGTCATTTAAAATATATGTAAAATGAGCATTTATTTATCTTGGATTAATTTACTTCTTCTTCATATAATTGTTTTTGGAATCGAAATCCTTCATGAAAGGCATTGGGTAATGTTAAATTAATCCACAAATACGAATATCATTTTACATATACTGTAACTTAAATGACCCCATGTTCACGAATTTCATGTTATTAGCTTGACACCTATTCAAAAACAGTACGAGACTCGTACCAGGAAGTAGGCAGGACTTTCATAGGGTATTTTCTACATGTGTCTCACTGCCCCCCCCCTGCTGATACAATGGTTCCTCCTTTAAAAGTTGCTTCATACTGCAGCACACCTTGCGGGCATGTTATTGAAGTGTCGTCACCCATTGTTGTCGTTAATGCTAGTTAGTGCGAGTTTGGCCACCAGAGGGCATATTTGAGCAGCATTTGTCTCCTTTCACTATTTTCTGTACTAGATCATTTTAAACCTTTTTTTTTTTGAAGAACATAGTATATGGGATTGATTTGAAGATATGTAGCTTCATTCATTTGATTAATATGATGGTGTTTCTATTCCAAGAAAAACGAAACCCTCCGGGTTTCCGCTAAGAAACTATGGCGCTGTACAGTACAACGTGACCGTTTCCACACCCTAATTGTAGACCAACCAATACCCAAACAGAGATTCAGTGAAAATAAAAAATCTCATTGGTTGCTCCAAATCCTATTGTAACAATTGGATGACTTTGGGTGTTCCAGGAAGCAACCATTTGTTGCCTTCATTAGCTGACTTTATTCTTAAAAGAATTCCAGCACAGAGAAGAGAAAGGAGCCTTGAATAATTAAACATGTCGATAAAATACTGTTAGACTTGGGGGATTATGGTTACGGACAGTGCTATTCGCCTGTGTAAAGCCAAACGCGAAAACCCAGGAAAATGAACAGGTACAGTAGGCTACAATAGTGTAAAGTAGGCCTAAAATTGCAAAAAAATTATGCTTAAATAAATCGACTGCTGTTCTTTACTGTATGCTGCACATTTTTACATTGTATTCCATTTCCAGTGAGACTATTCAAGCCATCGACTCACTGATGGTTGAAGGTGATGGGCGATCGGCAAATGTAGTCTGGAATCCTCTGGAATCACAGCACAACATCAGTATCGCTCTAATCACAGTCAGAAGACAGTTGAAAAACTTGAGTGAACTTACGGAAAAGCTCTGTAAGACATACTTTATATATATATATATATATATATATATATATATATATATATATATATATATATATATATATATATATATACACTACTGTTCAAAAGTCTGGGGTCACATAGAAATGTCCTTGTTTTTTTACATCAAATTGACCAGAATAACAGTGTAGACATTGTTAATGTTGTAAATGACTATTGTATCTGGAAACGGCTAATCTTTAATGGAATATCTACATAGGCGTACAGAGGCCCATTATCAGCAACCATCACGCACGCCTCTGTCCCAATGGCACGTTGTGTTAGCTAATCCAAGTTCATCATTTTAAAAGGCTAATTGATCATTAGAAAACCCTTTGCAATTATGTTAGCACTGCTGAAAACTGTTGTGCAGATTAATGCAGCAATAGAACTGAACTTATTTAGACTAGTTGAGTATCTGGAGCATCAGCATTTGCGGGTTCGATTACAGGCTCAAAATGTCCAGAAACAAAGACTTTCTTCTGAAACTCGTCAGTCTATTCTTGTGCTGAGAAATGAAGGCTATTCCATGCGAGAAATTGCCAAGAAACTGAAGATCTTGTACAATGCTGTGTACTACTCCCTTCACAGAACAGCGCAAACTGGCTCTAACCAGAATAGAAAGAGGAGAGGGAGGCCCTGGTGCACAACTGAGCAAGAGGACAAGTACATTAGAGTGTCTAGTTTGAGAAACGGACACCTCACAAGTCGTCAACTGGCAGTTTTTTAAAATAGTACCCTCAAAACACACGTCTCAACGTCAACAGTGAAGAGGCGACTCCGGGATGCTGACATTCTAGGCAGAGTTGCAAAGAAAAGGCCATATCTCAGACTTGCCAATAAAAATTAAATATTAACATGGGCAAAAGAACACAGACACTGGACAGAGGAAGGTTGGAAAAAAGTGTTCCGTCTATAATGGAGTGGCCAGCACAGTCACCGGATCTCAACCCTATTGAGCTGTTGTGGGAGCAGCTTGACCTTATGGTACGTAATTAGTGCCCATCAAGCCAATCCAACTTGTGGGAGGCACTTCAGGAAGCATGGGATGAAATCTGTTCAGATTCATTCAACAAATTGACAACTAGAATGCCAAAGGTCTGCAAGGCTGTAATTGCTGCAAATGGACGATTCTTTGATAAAAGCAACGTTTATTTAAATAAAAAATCATTATTTATAACCTTGTCAACATCTTGACTATATTTCCTATTCATTTTGCAACTCATTTCATATATGTTTTCATGGAAAACAAGGACATTTCTAAGTGACCCCAAACTTTTCAACGGTAGTGTATTTTTTTAACCTTTATTTAACTCGGCAATTCAAAAGAACAAATCTTTTTTACAATGACGGCCTACCCCTGCCAAACCCAGATGACGCTGGGCCAATTGTGCGCCACCCTATGGGAGTCCCAATCATGGCCAGATGTGATACAGCCTGGATTCAAACCAGGGACTGTAGTGATGTCAGGTCCTGACCTTAGTTCCTTTTTTATGTCTCTGTTTTAGTTTGGTCAGGGTGTGAGTTGGGGTGTGCATTCTATGTTTTGTATTCTAGGCTTTGTATTTCTGTGTTTGGCCTGGTATGATTCCCAATCAGAGGCAGCTGTTAATCGTTGTCTCTGATTGAGAACCATACTTAGGCAGCCTGTTTTCCCACTATGATTTGTGGGTAGTTATTTTCTGTTTAGTGTTTTTGTTACAGAACTGTTCGTTTGTTGTTTTTGTTCCAGTATTCATCTTTATTAAAATCATTATTACGCTGCACTTTGGTCCTCTTCTCCTTCTCCCAACGGCAATCGTTACAAGTGATGCCTCCTGCACTGAGATGCAGTGCCTTAAACCGCTGCGCCACTCAGGAGCCATGACCAATATGTGTGTGTATATATATATATTTTTTCAGAACATTAACCGTTAAACTGTTCTATAGTTTCGACCCAATGATTTGTCTGCCAGACAAAGAACTTTAATTATGCTGTAACAACATACTGTAGCACCATGACCAGGATATCTATTCATTTAAGAGAGCAGATTAGGGCTTTCAGGAGGAATGGAAAATCTACTGTAGACATTTCAAAAATACTGTTAGACTTGGGGATTTTGGTCATGGCATCCAGGTTTTCTATTTTCACCTCCGGATGAAAAGCCCAAAGTAAACTGCCTGTTACTCAGGCCCAGAAGCTAGGATATGCATATTCTTGGTATCATTTGACAGGAAATACTCTGCAGTTTGTGGAAATGTGAATTGAATGTAGGAGAATATAACACAATAGATCTGGTAGCAGATGATACAAGGAAATAAACATACGTTTTCAGTTGTTTTTTATTGTTGTTGCATCATCTTTCAAATGAAAAAGAACAGTCAAACATACAGATAGGATGCTGGGGATAATTTGAATGAAGAACATAACGAGGGCAACTATAGTTTAGCAAAGTTTCAGACAGATAACTTCAAGAATGAGCGAGCTACATGACATTGAGCATGAAGTCACCCAGGTGTCCCACACAAATGTACCCAAGTGGCCGGTCCACACCTCCCATGCCCTTCACAGCAGCTGAAATGGGGACATTTTTTTGTGGTCCATGCCCCGCTACCGTCCTTCACACGCCTGACGACGTGATCGCCACTGAGGGACTTGTGGATAGTTGTGCACATGACCACCTCTCCGGTATCCATCCACTTTACAAAGAGCAGGCCATCTTCACGAATCCATCGCATGGTACCCCCGCTCAGCTCGCATAGGCATGTCGTTCACCTTTGTTTTTGGAAAGCCCACTCTGTTGGTCCGAATGGTGCCACAAGCCCACACATCCCGTTCCCTCAGGTCTGTGAACAGGGTAGAGCTTGTGTAGAATTTGTCCACAAACAGTTTGTAGCCCTTCCTCAGCAGTTGAAAGTCCAATAACCCGATAACGGAATCATAACTCAAAAATTGCAAGTGTAGGCACACACTGAGTCAGCCAAAACAAACAGTTTGTAACCCCATTTTGTTGGTTTGTTACGCATGGATTGTTTGAGGCTAATTCTGGCCTTTGAGGCTACCATCCTCGCATCTATGGACAGGTTCTGAGCGGGCTGAAATAGGTCTTGCAGGCCTCAACGATGTTGGTGGAGAGAGGTTTGATTTTGCAGAGCCTGTCCTAAACCTAGCCTAAAACTTGGTATGCCAAAGTCTTCTTGTCATTCTCAAGATGGCGTAGCAGTGAAGACGTGTTTGTTTTGTCCTCTCATGTACTTTTGTATTTTTTCGTATTTTTTGTATATATATTTCAATTTATTTTCAATCTCTTCTCGATTTTTTTTATTCGATTACACCTTCCGGTAACCTGCTTCACCCAATGTGATGCGGAATCGCTATTATTTTCAATTTTAGAACACATTCAAGAATCTCCAGAAGCTAACCAGCTAGTTAGCTACAAACTATTTAGTCATTGTTAGCCACTGCTAGCGGCTTTTACCTTCTGCACAGATACCAGCCCTGTTTTTAGCCTGGACAATACTCGCCTGACGACCAATATCGGACTGTATCTCCACAACAGCGCGGGATTCCTGCTGTAATCCCTGGACCACTACTTCTGATCTTTACAGCTAGCTTGCAGCTACCTAGCTCACAGCTAGCTTTCCCTCACCGTGGCACCTAGTACCGAAGCTATTCCCTGAGGCCCACCTCCCGGACTACTCAGCTGTTCACCCGAACCCCACTCATACATGGCTAGAGCCCAATACTCTACCGGATCCTTGCTGTAAACTCTGGACCTTGGCACCGGATCACCGCTGCTACCGATTGGATATAGTGGCTAACGCCACTGTCACGCAGCTAGCACCAGTTAGCCGTGAGCCAGGCACATCTCCCGGCTAGCAAACTAAATTCCACAATACCGCTTTCGCCATCTGGCTTGGATTCTCTGTCGACACGGCGCCCCGCCTCACCACCACGACTGGTCTGCCGACGAATACTCCATCCGCTGTGCCTTCATCCGGCCGCCGTCGGAGCAGACAATACTAACTTTAAACGCTGTGTCGCTAGTGTAGTGGGGCTCCCCTGTTCTATCTACTACTGCCCCCTGGACACTATGATCACTTGGCTACATAGCTGATGCCTGCTGGACTGTCCACTAATCACGGTACTCCACTGATTATTTATTTTTTATCTGTCAGCCCCAGCCGTGAACTCAGGCTCTGTGTGAAGTTAATCTGACCCTCTCTCCCTAGTCATCGCCATTTTACCTGCTGTTGTTGTATTAGCTGATTAGCTGTTGTTGTCTCACCTTATGTTTTAGCTAGCTCTCCCAATCAACACCTGTGATTACTTTATGCCTCGCTGTATGTCTCTCTCAAATGTCAATATGCCTTGTATACTGTTGTTCAGGTTAGTTATCATTATTTTAGTTTACAATGGACCCGCTAGTTCCACTCTTCATACCTCTGATACCTCCTTTGTCCCACCTCCAACACATGCGGTGACCTCTCTTATCTTCACCTTTACCTCCGCTGGATCTCAGCGATCACTGCCTCATTGCCTGTATCCGCTACGGGTCCGCAGTCAAACGACCGCCCCTAATCACTGACAAACGCTCCCTAAAACACTTCTGCGAGCAGGCCTTTCTAATCGACCTGGCCCGGGTATCCTGGAAGGATATTGACGTCATCCCGTCAGTTGAGGACGCCTCTGGTCATTCTTTAAAAGTAACTTCCTCACCATTTTAGATAAGCATGCTCCGTTCAAAAAATGCAGTACTAAGAACAGATTTAGCCCCTGATTCACTCCAGACCTGAGTGCCCTCGACCAGCACAAAAACATTCTGTGGTGGACTACAATAGCATCGAATAGTCCCCGCGATATGCAACTGTTCAGGGAAGTCAGGAACCAATACACGCAGTCAGTCAGGAAAGCAAAGGCCAACTTTTTCAAGCAGAAATGTGCATCCTGTAGCTCTAACTCCCAAAAGTTCTGGGACACTGTAAAGTCCATGGAGAACAAGAGCACCTCCTCCCAGCTGCCCACTGCACTGAGACTAGGTAACACGGTCACCACCGATAAATCCACGATAATCGAAAACTTCAACAAGCATTTCTCAACGGCTGGTCATGCCTTCCTCCTGGCTACTACAACCTCGGCCAACAGCTCCACCTCCCCCCGCAGCTACTCGCCCAAGCCTCCCCAGCTTCTCCTTTACCCAAATCCAGATAGCAGATGTTCTGAAAGAGCTGCAAAACCTGGACCCGTACAAATCAGCTGGGCTTGACAATCTGGATCCTCTATCCGCTGCCATTGTCGCAACCCCTATTACCAGCCTGTTCAAGCTCTCTTTCATATCATCTGAGATCCCCAAGGCCTGGAAAGCTGCCACGGTCACCCCCCTCTTCAAAGGGGGAGACACCCTGGACCCAAACTGTTACAGACCTATATCCATCCTGCCCTGCCTATCTAAGGTCTTCGAAAGCCAAGTCAACAAACAGATCACTGACCATCTCAAATCCCACCGTACCTTCTCCGCTGTGCAATCTGGTTTCCGAGCTGGTCACGGGTGCACCTCAGCCATGCTAAAGGTACGAAACGATATCATAACCGCCATCGATAAAAGGCAGTACTGTGCAGCCGTCTTCATCGACCTGGCCAAGGCTCACCATATTCTTATCGGCAGACTCAGTAGCCTCGGTTTTTCTAATGACTGCCTTGCCTGGTTCTCCAACTACTTTTCAGACAGAGTTCAGTGTGTCAAAGCGTAGGGCATGTTGTCCGGTCCTCTGGCAGTCTCTATGAGGGTGCCACAGGGTTCAATTCTCGGGCAGAATCTTTTCTCTTTATATATCAATGATGTTGCTCTTGCTGTGGGCGATTCCCTGATCCACCTCTACGCAGACGACACCATTCTGTATACTTCTGGCCCTTCCTTGGACACTGTGCTATCTAACCTCCAAACGAGCTTCAATGCCATACAACACTCCTTCCGTGGCCTCCAACTGCTCTTAAACGCTAGTAAAACCAAATGCATGCTTTTCAACCGTTCGTTGCCTGCACCCGCACGCCCGACTAGCATCACCACCCTGGATGGTTCCGACCTAGAATATGTGGACATCTATAAGTATCTAGGTGTCTGGCTAGACTGTAAACTCTCCTTCCAGACTCATATCAAACATCTCCAATCCAAAATCAAATCTAGAATCAGCTTTCTATTTCGCAACAAAGCCTCCTTCACTCACGCCGTCAAACTTACCCTAGTAAAACTGACTATCCTACCGATCCTCGACTTCGACGATGTCATCTACAAAATGGCTTCCAATACTCTACTCAGCAAACTGGATGCAGTTTATCACAGTGCCATCTGCTTTGTTACTAAAGCACCTTATACCACCCACCACTGCGACCTGTATGCTCTAGTCGACTGGCCCCTGCTACATATTCGTCGCCAGACCCGCTGGCTCCAGGTCATCTACAAGTCCATGCTAGGTAAAGCTCCGCCTTATCTCAGTCCACTGGTCACGATGGCAACACCCACCTGTAGCACGCGCTCCAGCAGGTGTATCTCACTGATCACCCCTAAAGCCAACACCTCATTTGGCCGCCTTTCCTTCCAGTTCTCTGCTGCCTGTGACTGGAAAGAATTGCAAAAATCGTTGAAGTTGGAGACTTTTATCTCCCTCACCAACTTTAAACATCTGCTATCAGAGCAGCTAACCAATCGCTGCAGCTGTACATAGTCTATCGGTAAATAGCCCACCCAATTTACCTACCTCATCCCCATACTGTTTTTTATTTATTTACTTTTCTGCTCTTTTGCACACCAGTATCTCTACCTGCACATGACCATCTGATCATTTATCACTCCAGTGTTAATCTGCTAAATTGTAATTATTCGCCTACCTCCTCATGCCTTTTGCACACACTGTATATAGACTATATATTTTTTCCCCCCTACTGTGTTATTGACTTGTTTATTTTTTACTCCATGTGTAACTCTGTGTTGCTGTCTGTTCACACTGCTATGCTTTATCTTGGCCAGGTTGCAGTTGTAAATGAGAACTTGTTCTCAACTAGCCTACCTGGTAAAATAAAGGTGAAATAAATAAATAAATAAATAAAATCAACTTCTGGGTCACTGATGTGAAGCGCCCGTGAGGTAGCCAGAAATATTTTACAAGACATGACAGTGATGGGGAAAGGCCATTGGTAGAGAGTTGACGTTTTCCAGTAGTCCCTCTGAGTTTTCAACTTCACGAGCCCCATGTAAATGACCATTGAAAAGTTGCAGAAAAGGTCTGACATCTTTCTTTCCTGCCTGCTTCTTAGCACCATACTTATTTGTGTTAGACACCAGGGAATCAATAACAGACGAGGTGAAAAACAGTTGAAAAAGTTGAAGGGGGCTGTATTTTGCAGCCATGTCTAGTTGAGGTCCTGGGTGCCTTTTTGGTCTAAATACTGGTGGAATTGGTTCCACATCATCTTCTAGCACAGAGTATCAATGACCCTCTGGCCCTGTATCAAATCAGTAAGAATACTTTCACGTATGAGCCATGTAATCGACACGTAAAATAAACAGATATGTATTATGTATAGAGTACAGGGAACAGTGCTGTTCCATTTCATGTTTATTTAAAATAAATGTAAAAAATATATCACACACACACACACACACCACACACACACACACACACACACACACACACACACACACACACACACACACACACACACACACACACACACACACACACACACACACACACACACACACACCAGAGTTTACAACAAAGGCTGGTCTTCAAACGTATAACCATTACATATTGCCGTTTACCTCAGCTCATACCATAATCGCATGGTATGCTTTCGCTGTAAAGCCTTTTTGAAATCTGACACAGCGGCTGGATTAACAAGAAGTTAACCTGTTGCGACGAGCCATCCCGGATCCGGGATCGTGAATACAGCCTCAAGCTCATTACATTTTGTGCGTCACGTTTAGCTACGAAAAAAAACCTGTATCCAGGAGTGTAATCCTATTCGCAAGCTCATTAGCATAACACAACGTTAACTATTCATGAAAATTGCAAATGAAATTAAATCAATATGCTGGCTCTCAAGCTTAGCCTTTTGTTAACAACACTGGCATCTCATCTCACTTTCAAAATATGCTTCTCAACCATAGCAAAACAAGCATTTGTGTAACAGTATTGATAGCTAGCGTAGCATTTAGCGTTAGCATTCAGCAGGCAACATTTTCACAAAAACCAGAAAAGCATTCAAATAAAATCATTTACCTTTGAAGAACTTCGGATGTTTTCAATGAGGAGACTCTCAGTTAGATAGCAAATGTTCAGTTTTTCCTTAAAGATGATTTGTTTAGGACAAATCGCTCCGTTTTCTGCGTCACGTTTAGCTACGAAAAAAACCTGTATCCAGGATTGTGTAAATCTATCCGCAAGCTCATTAGCATAACACAACGTTAACTATTCATGAAAATCGCAAATTAAATTAAATAAATATGCTAGCTCTCAAGCTTATCCTTTTGTTAACAACACTGTCTTCTCAGATTATCAGAAATATGCTTCTCAACCATAGCAAAACAAGCATTTGTGTAACAGTATTGATAGCTATTGATAGCTAGCGTAGCATTTAGCGTTAGCATTCAGCAGGCAACATTTTCACAAAAACCAGAAAAGCATTCAAATAAAATCATTTACCTTTGAAGAACTTCAGATGTTTTCAATGAGGAGACTCTCAGTTAGATAGCAAATGTTCAGTTTGTCCAAAAATATTCTTTGTATAGGAGAAATCGCTCCGTTTGGTACATCACGTTTGGCTACCAAAAAACCCAGAAAATTCAGTCATCAAAACGCCAAACTTTTTTCAAAATTAACTCCATAATATCGACTGAAACATGGCAAACGTTTAGAATCAATCCTCAAGGTGGTTTTCTACATATCTCTTCGATGATATATCGTTCGTGCAAGTGTGCTTTCCCCTCTGAATCCCATGGGAAAATGCCTGCAGCTGAAGATTACGCACCAATTTAGACAAAGGACACCGGGCGGACACCTGGTAAATGTAGTCTCTTATGGCCAATCTTCCATTGATATGCCCATAAACACGTCACAATGCTGCAGACATCTTGGGGAAACGACAGAAAGGGCAGGCTCATTCCTGGCGCATTCACAGCCATATAAGGAGACAATGGAAAACAGAGCCTCAAAAATTCTGCTCATTTCCTGTTTGAAGTTTCATCTTGGTTTTGCCTGTAGCATCAGTTCTGTGGCACTCACAGATAATATCTTTGCAGTTTTGGAAACGTCAGAGTGTTTTCTTTCCAAAGCTGTCAATTATATGCATAGTCGAGCATCTTTTTGTGACAAAATATTACGCTTAAAACGGGCACGTTTTTTTTAATCCAATAATGAAATAGCGCCCCCATAGGTTGAAGAGGTTAAGCTTTTAAATGATGTAAGATGCATGTATTTACAAGAATGTTTAATATTATAAATGGTGTATTTAGAATTTTAACGTTCTGCAATTTCACCGGGTGTTAGCCAGGTGGGACGCTACCGTCCCAAATCTAACGTTACTCACTGTAGGAAGTCAGCTTACCGTCCCACCTAATCTAGAGAAGTTAAGGACTCTCTGGATGCAGTCCTCCTGCCTCCCCTGGGTTCTTCTTTGTGGAAAAAAGGACAAAACCCTACGTCCCTTGTATTGACTACTAGGGCCTCGATGACATCACGATAAAAAAATCTTTACTCTCTACCAATCATGTCCTCAGCATTTGAGCCTCTCCAGGGGGTGAACATCTTTTTGAAGTTGGACCTTCGGAACGCCTTCCTCCTAGTTCGGATGCAGGAAGTAGATGAGTGGAAGACAGACTTCAACACGGCTAGTGGACACTATGAGTACCTGGTTATGCCATTCTGACTGACCAACGATTCCACAGTATTCCAGGCCCTGGTCAATGATGTGCTCCGTGACATGTTAAACCGGTTTGTGTTTGTCTACCTCAACGACATCCTTGCCTTTTCCCGTTCAGCTCAAGAGCATGTCTTCCAGCGCCTCCTGGAGAACCAGCTGTTTGTTAAAGCAGAGAAATGTGAATTCCATCACTCCACTCTCTTCTTTTTGGGATACATCATCGCTGCAGGTAACGTTCAGATTGATCGTGACAAGGTGAGAGCAGTGGTGGATTGGCCCCAACCCACATCCAGAGTGCAGCTGCAAACTTTCCTGGGATTTGCACATTCTTAAAGCCGCTTTATTCAGGGATACCAGCACCCTGGCTTCCCCCCTCTCTGCACTGACCTTCCCCAAGGTTCCGTTTACGTCAGCTGCTAACTGGACATTTTTGGATCTTAAGCATTGTTTCACCACTGCCCCCATCCTAATCCATCAGAATCCGTCCCGTCAGTCGTGGTGCAGGTCGACGCCTCAGACGTTGGAGTGAGGTCCATTCTGTCCCAACATTCTGCCCAGGACCAAAAGTTGCATCCCTGCACTTTTGTGTCCCATCGTCTTAATTCCGCTGAGAGGAACTATGACGTTGGTAATCGGGAACTTCTTGCGGTCAAGATGGCCCTGGAGGAGTGGAGGCACTGGCTTGAAGGGGAGGAACCCCCCTTCTTTGTGTGGATCGAACATAAGGATGTAGAATATCTTCGCACAGCCAAACGCCTCAACTCAAGACAGGCGTGTTGGGCACTGTTATTCACTCTGTTCAATTTGACCATCTCCTACCCCGGGCGGGCCCAGTTAACTGGGTTTTGGATAGGTTTTTCAAAGCCGCACATTTCAATCCCCTTCCCAAGTTGCCCTCAGCCAAGGAGACAGCTTATGGTGCAGCACGTCTTCCGGATCCATGGACTTCCGGTTGACATGGTCTCCGATCGTGGTCCTCAGTTCTCGCCCAGGTTCTGGAAGGAATTCTGCACCCTGATTGGGTCATCGGCCAGCCTGTCCTTCGGGTTTCATCCCCAATCTAACCAGTCGGAGTGAGCCAATCAGGACCTGGAGACGACTCATTGTTGCCTTGTCTCTGCCAACCCCACCACCTGGAGCCAGCAACTCCACAACACCATTCCCTGCTCGGCCACTGGTTTCTCGCCCTTCGAGTGTTCCTTGGGTTACCAGCCTCCGCTCTTCCCTGAGCAAGAGGAAGAAATCACCATACCCTCGGCCCAGATGTTTGTCTTCTGTTGCCCCGCACCCTCCGTATACATCCCACTTTTCATGTGTCCAAGATTAAACCTCTGTCTCATGGCCCTTTGTCACCTGTTTCCTGTCCTGGACCTACAGTTTGCCTACCCGTTGTATATATTAAATGTCTGAGACTCGAACCATCTGCCTCCTGTGTCTGCATCTGGGTCTCATCCTGTGTTGTTAATGGCTGTGATCGGAGAAAACTGAGAATGTATCAACAACATTGTATAATTCACAATACTAACCTAAAGGACAGAGTGAAAAGAAGGAAGCCTGTACAGAAAAAAAATATTCCAAAACATTCATCCTGTTTGCAATAAGGGACTAAAGTTAAACTACATATACATCTGGCAAAGAAATTAACTTTAAGTCCTGAATACAAAGCGTAATGTTTGGGGAAAATACAACACAACACATCAAGGAGTACCACTCTTTATATTTTCGTATGGGGGTGGCTGCATCATGTTATGTGTATGCTTGTCATCAGCATGGGAGTTTTTCAGGATAAAAAGAAAAGAAATATAGCTATGCAAAGGCAAAATAGAGGAACACTGGGAGAGAAATTCAGCATTCAGCAGGACAATGACCTAAAACACAAGGCCAAATACAACACAATGTACAGTGGCTTGCCAAAGTATTCACCCCTTGGCATTTTTCCTATTTTGTTGCCTTTTACAACCTGAATTTTAAATATAATTGTTGGGGGGGGTTGTATCATTTGATTTACACAATATTCCTACCACTTTGAAAATCTACAATATTGTTTATTGTGAAACAAACAAGAAATAAGACAAAAAAACAGAACTTGAGCATAACTATTCACCCCCCCAAAGTAAGTACTTTGTAGAGCCACCTTTTGCAGCAAGTACAGCTGCATGTCTTTTGGGGTATGTCTCTATATGCTTGGCACAGCTTGGTTCCGCTGGTGTACAGCAATCTTTAAGTCATATCACATATCACAGGCCATTCCAAGACATTTAAATGTTTCCCCTTAAACCACTCGAGTGTTGCTTTAGCAGTATGCTTAGGGTCATTGTCCTGCTGGAAGGTGAGCCTCCGTCCCAGTCTCAAATCTCTGGAAGACAGAAACAGGTTTCCCTCAAGAATTTCCCTGTATTTTGCGGCATCCATCATTCCTTCAATTCTGACCAGTTTCCCAGTCCCTGCCGATTAAACATTTGTACTATTTTGTGTATAGCCATTACATGAAATCCAAATAAAAATCCATTTAAATTACAGGTTGTAATGCAACAAAATGTTAATAACGCCAAAGGGGGTGCAATACTTTTGTAAGGCACTGTATACACTGGATTTGCTTGCTAAGACGACATTGAATGTTCCTAGTGACAGTTTTTACTTCAATCGGCTTGAAAATTCATGGCAAGACTTGAAAATGGCTGTCTGGCAATGATTAACAACTAACTTGACAGATCTTGAAGAATTTTTAAATAAATATTGTACAATCCAGGTGTGAAAAGCTCTTAGAAACGTACCCAGAAAGACTTACTGTAGTATTCGCTGCCAAAGGTGATTCTAACATGTATTGACTCAGGAGTGTGAATATTTATGTAAATGAGATATTTCTGTATTTCATTTTCAATACATTTGCAAAAATGTCTAAAAACATGTTTTCACTATGTCATCATCATCGTGTGTAGATGGGTGAGAAATCCATGTTTGTATTCAGTCTGTAACACAACAAAATGTGGACTAAGTCAAGGGGTATGAATACTTTCTGAAGGCACTGTACATGACGCTACATCTTCGTTTCCCCTGGCCAGAGGGGATCAGAGCGCATATGATTCTCTAGGCTACCTGCAGCTGTGGTTGTTATCAGTACGCTCCAGTTGATCAGACTGAAGCACAGATTAATTGTGCATGAGTTGACAAATCATGAGCTATAGTGTGATCACTGCATTATAGTCATTGCATTGTCCGTTGATCGTGATCGTTCCTTTTGCGACCATAACATTACCACTGCAGACTGTTATACCAACCTTACTCTGTACTAAGACCCCAACTGTAACTTAAACTTTCCCCAGACCGGAGCTCCTATGACTGTGATCCTATCCTCTTGTGATGGTTCCTCTGCCACACTCCCTTTGCTTCCCACTGTGTCTCCTATAAAAGGCATGCAGTGTACTATGACCTCAGAATGTGTTACAAATGTGTGTTTTTATGTGAGAGACATATCAATTACATCTTATGATCCGTATCGTGTGGGTGTGAGTAAGTGGCTATGTAGGTAAAGCTGTTTATAAAAGTGCGTTAAAGATTGGAAGGGTGTGATGTGCTGATGCGAGTCTAAAAGAATGACTGGTATGGCTTGGCTGGATGCTGAATGTGAAATTAAGGCTGTCAGACTGGTTATGATCACTCCCTCCCATGACTGTACTGTGTGTGTGTGTGTGTGTGTGTGTGTGTGTGTGTGTGTGTGTGTGTGTGTGTGTGTGTGTGTGTGTGTGTGTGTGTGTGTGTGTGTGTGTGTGTGTGTGTGTGTGTGTGTGTGTGTGTGTGTGTGTGTGTGTGTGTGTGTGTGTGTGCGCGCAGGCGGGGCAGGGCTATAAAGTGTGGTTGCATATACTTCTAGATATTTTGTTGGGCGACCTGGAATTCTAATTTGGCAGCGCCAGTGCACCTAGAAAAAAAATCACCCAGATAATAATTGTTGTAATGAAAAAGCAACCGCAGATTCGCTAGCGTCATGGTTGCATCATTAGCTGAACTCCAACAGTTAAAAATATATGTATGGAAGCCCATTCCTTCCATGTTTAGTATTTTTTTTATTGTCGATACTACCTAAAATTGTCAAGATAATGTCTCAAAACATTTTGAGATAGTAAGTAGTAGTAAGTAGTAAGTCAAACTTTCTAGATACGTAAGCAAACATTTCAAGATACTATCAAAACATTTTGGTATACTAAGTCAACATTTGGAGATGCTAACTTGACATTTCGAGACACTAACTCAACATTTTTAGATAGTAGAGCATACTTAAAGGATATGTTTCTTAATTTGTAACATTGTGTGATTTCAGTGGTGGAACTACAGGGGGGGGATTTCAATAAACAGTCATGGATACATCATCTCACATATCATAGGGTTAGGGCTAAAACAATATATTTCAGGGCTAAAACAAAATGGTGAAATGTCTGGGGGTCCCTGATGAGAGGCTGGAGAACCACTGTGCTAACGTAACCAGGCAACTCCGGACAAAAGTAGGAAGGTATGACCAATAAATCAGCTGTAAAACGGTTTTAGATGGGCTATAATGGGATCACATTTTTTCTAATCAGGTCATATGGTAAAAAAAAAAAGTAAACTACTGCGATTGGACAATAAAAATAACTGGACTGAGTTTGCTTAATGCAGGGTTGCAATGTAGGCCTTTGCATCAGTGATTGAAAATGTACTCACGCAGGATACCATCCCTATTGTGTTAATACTTGCAGACTTGTTTTCGTGCTGCTGTGCACTTTGTTACTAACCTAACTTTGCTACCTGACAACTTTACGGTTTTTACTTTTTAATTACCTTTTATATTTTTAGTTTTTACCTCACTCAACTTTTTATTTTATTTAAAACATTATTTTTTTTATCTCCGGATGCTTTATCTGGACGTGGTTCGTCAGGACCTCCAACAGCCGAAGCTAAGTAGTAACATTAACATGATGCCTTCTAATGGCTGTACTCATAATATAGAGGAGAACGATCGCCTTAGAGCGAGGATAGCTGTGCTACAAGCTCAGCTTCAGACGCAATCAAGGGTAATTTCAGTGTAGAAAAGGATGAAACAGCGTCTGTGCCACCAGTAAGTACAGATAGTAGTATAAATCCCCTGCACAGTCCCCGCAGCCGGACAACTTTCTCATGGCTTCTGGAGGGAAATGCTGTAGGAATGCTCAACCGGTGTCGCTCATTCAGCCGACAGAAACTTTCAACCGGTTATCCGGTTATTATTTAAGCAGTGAGTCAGAGTCAGAGGCCAAACCTTCTCTGGTCTCTACTCCTCCCGTTTACGGGGTCTGAGAGGCCGAAGCTTCCCACCATTAGCTCTGACAAATTGAGAACCCTAGTCATTGGCGACTCCATTACCCTCAAAATTAGACTTAAAAAGAATCATCCAGTGACCATATCCAGGGCTACCATTAAGGCTAATCTGTTTACCAGGGGGCAGGGCTACCGAAGGCGTTAAGGCTAATCTGAAGATGGTGCTGGCTAAAGCTAAAACTGGCAAGTGTAGAGAGTATAGGGATATTGTTATCCACGTCGTCACCAACGATGTTAGGATGAAACAGTCAGAGGTCACCAAGCCCAATATAGATTCAGCGTGTAAATCAGCTAGAAAGATATGTCGGCATCGAGTAATTGTCTCTGGCCCCCTCCCAGTTAGGGGGAGTGATGAGCTCTACAGCAGTAATTGTCCCTGGCCCCCTCCCAGTTAGGGGGAGTGATGAGCTCTACAGCAGAGTCTCACAACTCAATTACTGGTTGAAAACTGTTTTCTGCCCTTCCCAAAAGATAGAATTTGAAAGATAATTGGCCCTCTTTCTGGGACTCACCCACAAACAGGACCAAGCCTGGCCTGTTGAGGAGTGACGGACTCCATCCTAGCTGGAGGGGTGCTCTCATCTTATCTACCAACATAGACAGGGCTCTAACTCCTCTAGCTCCACAATGAAATAGGGTGCAGGCCAGGCAGCAGGCTGTTACCCAGCCTGCCAGCTTAGTGGAGTCTGCCACTAGCAAAGTTAGTGTAGTCAGCTCAGCTATCCCCATTGAGACCGTGTCTGTGCCTCGACCTAGGTTGGGCAAAACTAAACATGGCGGTGTTCGCCTTAGCTATCTCACTGGAATGAAGACCTGCATTCCTGCCATTATTGAAAGAGATTGTGATACCTCACATCTTAAAATAGGGCTACTTAATGTTAGATCCCTCGAATCCGAGGCAGTTTTAGTCAATGAACTAATCACTGATCATAATCTTGATGTGATTGGCCTGACTGAAACATGGCTTAAGCCTGATGAATTTACTGTGTTTAATGAGGCCTCAACCCCTGGTTACACTAGCAAATGTGGAGGTGTTGCTAACATTTACGATTGCAAATTTTAATTGACAAAAAAAACCAAACATTTTCGTCTTTTGAGCTTCTAGTCATGAAATCCATGCAGCCTACTCAATCACTTTTTATATAGTTGCTCACTGAGTTCCTCACTATCGGACCTTGTAGTCATAATGTAACAGTATAACTTTAGACCGTCCCCTCGCCCATACCCGGGTGTGAACCAGGGACCCTCTGCACACATCAACAACAGTCACCCACGAAGCATCGTTACCCATCGCTCTACAAAAGCCTCAGCCTTTGCAGAGTAAGGGGAACCACGACTTCAAGGTCTCAGAGCACCGATTGAAACGCTATTTAGCGCGCACCACCGCTAACTAGCTAGCCGTTTCACATCCTCTACAATAGCAGATAATATTCTAATTTTTGGTGACTTTAATATTCACATGGAAAAGTCCACAGACCCGCTCCAAAAGGCTTTCGGAGCCATCATCGACTCAGTGGGTTTTGTCCAACATGTCTCCGGACCTTCTCACTGTCACAGTCATCCTCTGGACCTAGTTTTGTCCCATGGAATAAATGTTGTGGATCTTAATGTTTTTCCTCATAATCCTGGACTATCGGATCCCCATTTTATTACGTTTGCAATCGCAACAAATAATCTGCTCAGACCCCAACCAAGGAACATCAAAAGTCATGCTATAAATTCACAGACAACACAAAGATTCCTAGATGCCCTTCCAGATTCCCTCCACCTACCCAAGGATGTCATAGAACCACGCAACTGAGGAACTCAATTTATACTTGCGCAATACCCAAGATGCAGTCGCACACCTAATAACTAAAAATATTTGTCATAAGAAACTAGCTCCCTGGTATACAGAAAATACCCGGGCTCTGAAGCAAGCTTCCAGAAAATGTAAATGGAAATGGCGCCACACCAAACTGGAAGTCTTCCGACTAGCTTGGAAAGATAGTACCGTGTCGTTTCGAAGAGCCCTCACTGCTGCTCAATCATCCTATTTTTCCAACTTAATTGAGGAAAATAAGAACAATCCAAAATGTATTTTTGATACTGTCGCAAAGCGACCTAAAAAGCCGCATTCCCCAAGAGAGGATGGCTTTCACTTCAGCAGTGATAAATTTATGAACTTCTTTGAGGAAAAGATCATGATCATTAGAAAGCAAATTACGGACTCCTCTTTTAATCTGCGTATTCCTCCAAACCTCAGTTGTCCTGAGTCTGCACAACTCTGCCAGGACCTAGGATCAAGGGAGACACTCAAGTGTTTTAGTACTATATCTCTTGACAGAATGATGAAAATAATTATGGCCTCTAAACCTTCAAGCTGCATACTGGACCCTATTCCAATTAAACTACTGAAAGAGCTGCTTCCTGTGCTTGGCCCTCCTATGTTGAACATAATAAACGCCTCTCTATCCACCGGATGTGTACCGAACTCACGAAAAGTGGCAGTAATAAAGCCTGTCTTGGAAAAGACAAACCTATAAAAACTATCGGCCTAAATCAAATCTTCCATTCCTCTAAAAATGTTTTGAAAAAGCTGTTGCGCAGCAACTCACTGCCTTCCTGAAGACAAACAATGTATGCGAAATGCTTCAGTCTGGTTTTAGACCCCATCATAGCACTGAGACTGTGAAGGTGGTAAATTACCTTTAAATGGCGTCAGACCGATGCTCTGCATCTGTCCTTGTGCTCCTAGACCTTAGTGCTTCTTTTGATACCATCGGTCACCACATTCTATTAGAGAGATTAGAAACCCAAATTTGTTTACACGGACAAGTGTAACCTGTAACCTCTGACCTTGTTTAGATCTTATCTGTCGGAAAGATATCAGTTTGTCTCTGTGAATGGTTTATCCTCTGACAAATCAACTGTAAATTCCTCAAGGTTCCATTTTAGGACCACTATGGTTTTCACTAAACATGGTGAAGCACCAAAATTGCTCTCGCAGGAAGCATGTGTTTCAGACACAGGAAGTGGATGGCTGCAAATGTTCTACTTTTAAACTCGGACAAAACAGAGATGCTTGTTCTAAGTCTTCTGATCTTCTGTTGAATCTGACAATTAATCTTAATGGTTGTACAGCCGTCTCAAATAAAACTGTGAAGGACCTCGACGTTACTCTGGACCATCAAAAAATTATGCAGAAAAATTAATCCATGCTTTTGTCACTTCTAGGTTATACTACTGCAATGCTCAACTTTCCTGCTACCCGGATAAAGCACTAAATAAACTTCAGTTAGTGCTAAATACGGCTGCTAGAATCCTGACTAGAACCAAAACATTTGATCATATTTCTCCAGTGCTAGCCTTCCTACACTGGCATCCTGTTAAGGAAAGGGCTGATTTCAAGGTTTTACTGCTAATCTACAAAGCATTACATGGGCTTGCTCCTACCTATCTTTCCGATTTGGTCCTGCCATACATACCTACACGTCACAAGACTCAGGCCTCCTAATTGTCCCTAGAATTTCTAAGCAAACAGCTGGAGGCAGGGCTTTCTCCTGTAGAGCTCCATTTTTATGGAATGGTCTGCCTACCCATGTGAGTGACGCAGACTCGGTCTCAACCTTTAAGTCTTTATTGAAGACTCATCTCTTCAGTAGGTCCTATGATTGAGTGTAGTCTGGCCCAGGAGTGTGAAGGTGAACATAAAGGCACTGGAGCAACGAACCACCCTTGTTGTCTCTGCCTGGCCGGTTCCCCCCTCTCCACTGGGATTCTGTCCCTCTAACCCTATTACAGGGGCCGAGTCACTGGCTTACTGGTGCTCTTCCATGCCGTCCCTAGGAGGTGTGCATCACTTGAGTGGGTTGAATCACTGACATGGTCTTCCTTGGTATTGGCCTTTTTTGGGAGTTTTTCCTAGCCACCATGCTTCTACACCTGCATTGCTTGCTGTTTGGGGTTTTCGGCTGGGTTTCTGTACAGCACTTTGAGATATCAGCTGATGTAAGAAGGGCTATATAAATACATTTGATTTGATATGGATTCATTTATAATTCCAGCCACCTGAAGTTTTATTTTATTTTTTATATCACATTCACATTTAACACAAATAAAGAGGCCTATTTTGTACTAAATACATAGCTTAGGCTATAAATATAATTAGTTGGGAGCTATACGGTTCCCAATCAGAGGCAGCTGTTTATCTCTGATTGGGGATCATGACTGGAATTGACTGAAATTAATCAATCAACATAATAGGGATGGCATACTGTGCGAGCAACTTTTCAATTACAGATGCAAAGGCCTACACGATGCAACCCTGCATTAAGAAATCTCAGTCCTGTTAGTTTTATTGTCCGACCGCAGTTGTTATTAGTCACATGCGCCGAATACAACAGGTGAAATGCTTACTTTTACAAGCCAATGGGCACCGGTTAGTTGAGGTAGTTGAGGAAGTATGTACATGTAGGTAGAGTTAATTAAAGTGACTCACGCATAGATGACAAATGACAGTGGTGTGGAGAGGAGGGGGGGGGCAATGCTGTCTGGGTAGCCAGCCCTGAAATATATTGTTTTAGCCCTAACCCTATGATATGTGAGATGATGTATCCATGACTGTTTATTGAAATACCCCCCCCCCTCCCCCTGTAGTTCCACCACTGAAATCACACAATGTTACAAATTAAGAAACATATCCTTTAAATAATTATGCTCTACTATCTAAAAATGTTGAGTTAAGTGTCTCGAAATGTCAACTTAGTATCTCCAAATTAGTATATTTTTATTACATTTACTTAACTAGGCAAGTCAGTTAAGAACAAATTCTTTCAATGACGGCCTAAAAACAGTGTTCAGCCTTGTTCAGGAACAGAACGACAGATTTGTACCTTGTCAGCTCGGGGATTCAATCTTGCAACCTTCGGTTACTAGTCCAACGCTCTAACCACTAGGCTACCTGCCACCTCAAAATCAAAATGTGTTGATAGTATCTCGAAATTTCTACTTAGTATCTCTGAATTGTTTTACATTTTTAGATAAAAAACTTAGTATATCTTCCCACAAAAAATTGTGGGAATGGGCTTCCATGCATATCTCTTTAACTGTTTGGGCTAGAAACTAGATGTTTCCTCTGTAGAAATGGTGCAATATTGACGCTAACGAATCTGTGTTCGTTTTTTCATTACAACAATCATTATCTGGGTGATTTTCTAGGTGCACTGGCCCCCCCCAAATGAGAATTTCACGTCGCACCAAAAAAGTCATTAGGAGCATATGCGACCAAAATGGTCACACTTTATAGCCCTACGTACACGCACACACGCACACACACACACACACACACAGTTATGGGAGGGAGTGATCATAACCAGTCTGACAGGCTTAAGCGTATTTTCACCCTCAGCATCCAGCCAAGCCATACCAGTCATTCTTTTAGACTCGCATCAGCACATCACACCTTTCCTCTCTCAAACACACACACACTTTTATAAGCTTTACCTACATAACCACTCTCTCAGACGCACCATAAAATGCTATTGATATGGCTTTCACATAAAAAAAAAACACACATTTATAACTAAACTATTTATGTATATTTACAAGCCTTTTACAGGAGACACAGTGGGACAGCAAAGGAAGTGTGGCAGAGGAACCATCACAAGGACCGAGAAGAGTGCTAGGATCACAGTCATAGGAGCCACTCTGTCCTAGGAAAGTTCGTTGGTATAACAGTCTGCAGTGATCGTGTTACAGTCGCAACGAGAACGATCAATGGACAACGAGATGACTATATTTGCAAACACAAAAGCAGTGATCACACTACTCCTGGGATTGTTTGTATGACCATCAAATTAGTGGTGACAGACGGTCAACACAGTGATTGCACACTTGATCACAGCAGTGCCCCTACTCTTCTCCATACAGAGGGGCTATGAGACTGAGAAGGAGCTTCGTTGACAGCCAGTTAATACTTGTCCTCAACATCGTCACAAACTGTAAGTACTGCAGCAACACTGTCCTGCTGTTTAACAGGAAGAAGTTGCCCAAAACTGCTGACGTAGGATCAGATATTATTTTCATCCCCCAAAGGTTTAAGGTTAGCATTGGGCTAGTGTGATTTGATCCTAGATCTGTAGTTAGGTGCAACTTCTACCTCAAGCCTATTTATCAGTCATCCTATGTACAGTATGTTCATTTCTAAATGTTATACTGTACATGGAACCAATGGAAAAGAAAGTAACATTTCCAAGGTGGTGGAAACCATGATTTGATCCTAGATCTGTAGTTACCATGGGAATACATTGATTTGATCCTAGATCTGTAGTTACCATGGGAATACATTGATTTGATCCGAGATCTGTAGTCACCATGGGAATACATTGATTTGATCCTAGATCTGTAGTTACCAAATACATTGATTTGATCCTAGATCTGTAGTTACCATGGGAATACATTGATTTGATCCGAGATCTGTAGTTACCATGGGAATACATTGATTTGATCCTAGATCTGTAGTTACCATGGGAATACATTGATTTGATCCTAAATCTGTAGTTACCATGGGAATACATTGATTTGATCCTAGATCTGTAGTTACCATGGGAATACATTGATTTGATCCTAGATCTGTAGTTACCATGGGAATACATTGATTTGATCCTAGATCTGTAGTTACCATGGGAATACATTGATTTGATCCGAGATCTGTAGTTACCATGGGAATACATTGATTTGATCCCCACTCCATCATGCTCGGTGCTCAAGCCTCATGTCCACCAGATGCATAAAACTCTTTGCATCCTGGGGAAGTAGTTAATTGTCAATGGAGCAGTCCGAAACGTTACGGTGCGTTCTGTGAACCGCATGCATTCAATAGTTTCAATGCGTGCGTTGTTTTACCATGCGGTGGTACAAACCGAAGTACACACAGACTCCACTTAGCTATCTTTAACTAGTTGAAAAGCAGTCTAGACAACATGCATTTGGTGGACCTCAGGCTGGGCTCCAGTACTAGTGCGTATGGACTCCTGAAACCGGAACTCGCAAGATGTCAGCCCCCAAGAAAGATTGTATGCGACAGAGAGAATATGTTGAAAACAATGGTTGGACAAATTGGAGGCAGGCTCTAGTTCTTATTATAGCTAAGTGGGACAGGTGCGCCTAGATCTGTAGTTACCATGGGAATACATTGATTTGATCCTAGATCTGTAGTTACCATGGGAATACATTGATTTGATCCTAGATCTGTAGTTACCATGGGAATACATTGATTTGATCCTAGATCTGTAGTTACCATGGGAATACATTGATTTGATCCTAGATCTGTAGTTACCATGGGAATACATTGATTTGATCCTAGATCTGTAGTTACCATGGGAATACATTGATTTGATCCTAGATCTGTAGTTACCATGGGAATACATTGATTTGATCCTAGATCTGTAGTTACCATGGGAATACATTGATTTGATCCTAGATCTGTAGTTACCATGGGAATACATTGATTTGATCCTAGATCTGTAGTTACCATGGGAATACATTGATTTGATCCTAGATCTGTAGTTACCATGGGAATACATTGATTTGATCCGAGATCTGTAGTTACCATGGGAATACATTGATTTGATCCTAGATCTGTAGTTACCATGGGAATACATTGATTTGATCCGAGATCTGTAGTTACCATGGGAATACATTGATTTGATCCGAGATCTGTAGTTACCATGGGAATACATTGATTTGATCCGAGATCTGTAGTTACCATGGGAATACATTGATTTGATCCTAGATCTGTAGTTACCATGGGAATACATTGATTTGATCCTAGATCTGTAGTTACCATGGGAATACATTGATTTGATCCGAGATCTGTAGTTACCATGGGAATACATTGATTTGATCCGAGATCTGTAGTTACCATGGGAATACATTGATTTGATCCGAGATCTGTAGTTACCATGGGAATACATTGATTTGATCCGAGATCTGTAGTTACCATGGGAATACATTGATTTGATCCTAGATCTGTAGTTACCATGGGACATTGATGTTCTCATGTGCCAGACTCACATGTGTGCCAGATCCATGTCCTCCCCAATTAAGGTGCCACCAACCTCCTGTGGTGCATATATATATATATATATATATGTCCATTAAAGGTAGATGACAATTAACAAGTTCTTGAAGGAGTAAAACTGAATTTTGCCTGAGGGAGAGGGTGCAACATACCTTTAATGCCCTGCCTGCCATAATTGGAAACTTGAGACTCCTCTGTGTGTCACAGGATACATGACACTTTTTACCCGAGGCCAAACCGCTTGCAAGTGGGGTTAGAATGCTGTGAATGTGTTTACATGTGTGCCAAAGCATTTGTGCACTTAAATATACAGTATGTGAACAAGACAACAGGGCTTCTGTGTGCTTAGAACATGTATTCATATAAAGACTGGATTCTGTCAAACTCAAGGAAAGATAGACACATAGCACCCACTCATACCAAAGACTAAAAACGGGACGTGATGCATCTTTGCTTTGCACTCAGCATTCCCGTCCTGTCCAGGGGGGTGTACTAGTACATCCAGCTGCCTCACGCCACAGAAACAGGAGATGGGTTTCTGCTACTACGAGCTGTTCCGGCTTGCACAAGCCAAAGCTTGACACTTAATCAGCTTGGAATATTTTATAGTATAGTTTCATTTCAGATGCCTGGCTGCTGCCATCACCGTGGGGAATTTCCATGGAGTCTGTAAATATGAGGCACTTGCTCAAGTGGCGCCGTCAACAGTCTCCTTGCAGTTCTGTCATCTACTCTGTGCAGTTCCAGGGGTGAGTCAATCACTTCTGAAGCATTACAGGAACGTTGAGACACATTGACGAGAATACTGCTGTTCCCGATTCTGCTAAATGGACTTTCTCTGACTTTTTCACTTTCACTCATCCTCTTACTCTTGCTGATTGACGGTGAACTGTACACCTGTAACAATTGAATTAGATGAGACACCCCCCTTCTAAATTACTAACCCCTGTTGCTAAATAGCACCAGTTGTGACATTTGTCTCTTCTTAAACCAGACACAATGTCCTCTAAAATAGTCATAAATCGTGTCTCAAAATGTCCGTTTTATCAATGCCCATGAGAAGGAGGAAATTATACACATATGCAGTAAACAGAGCGTTATGTAATGTTACACTTGCTAATGGTGAGCTGCAGTAATTTAATTTACAAGACACTTTTATCCAGAGCGACTTATAGTTTAAGGTAGCTCGGTGATACAACCACATATCACAGTCATAGTAAGAAAACCTTTTCCTCAATAAAACAGCTTCCTTACTATGACTGTGCTATGTGGTTATCTCACCGAGCGCTGAATAACAGCATCTTCTAAATTACAAACATGTCAAATGTAAATGTAAAAAATTGAGACATCACACTATTTGTTATTACTTTTTTAGGGGACATTGCGTCTGGTTTACGAAGGGCGTGGTAACTGAGAAGATGTAACGGGTAGTTAACCACAAGCATGTGAAAATATGAAACATTCATGTCAAAAATATTTATCGGGCAGACAAACAAAAGGACAAAGACATTGGCTCTGGGTATAATGTGTCAATATGAGCTGTATTTCTGTAGGGAATTTGAGCTGAGGATCTTGAATGGAAGTTGGGAGGACGCGGTTGGTTGCCAGCGGGTCACACGGACGGAGTGCGACCTGACCTTTGACCTTGGTTCTGACTCAGACTACAACATCCGTGTGCGGGCAGAGTGCGGAAGGCGTGTGTCACCGTGGGCTGAGCTCGGGAGGCCATTCAACAGGAGAGAGAGTGAGTCATTGTGGGATATCTACGTCCAAATACTATTTTTTTTGATGCCATGGCAATAGTTGTTTTTCATGATTTTTATGTTCATTTTATGTTTCCTTCATCCATCCAAGGAAAATAAGACCAACTGGAGATATTAGAAAGATGAATGAATCTATATAGCATTTGTACTAACATTAGTTGAAGACAAAACACTTACCCAAGTGCACAACAGCCATACAAAATGCCAAAACATTTAAACAAGCAGCCTTCTGGTCATCATTATGACAATACCTTGTCCGATTAGTATGTGAAAATTAAAAAATGTTGTACGTTTTAAATCCAGGATATAATACTTATTTTCAACCCTGTATCACAAATGATTATGAAATAGACACAAATTGCCTATTGGAAATGGGTGTAAAGTACACAAATGCTTTATGAAGAAAGAAAATTGCGTTGTGATGAAAATCCTGTAATAGACACGAAAAAGTGGACTTTTTCCATGTGCCTGTCACGAATTTCAATAAGTCATTTGTGTCTATTTGTCATAGTGTGTTGCTTATTTCGCCTTTCATCGAGGATGAATTTGCTGCACACTGTTGAGGAAGAGACTTTTCAGACCCACATGTGTTTGACTACAGCTGATAATCAGATACGAGAACAGGTGACAGGCTAAAACCTAAATTAACGAATGGCGGGGAACAGCCTAATTGCACTTCAGATGAAGCCTTCTCAGTCTGCATGAGCGTAGTATGTTTCTATTTCTTCCGTTTTTTACTAAACAGTATGTTCTCGGTAGTATGTTTGTAACTTACTATGACTTTCATCTTTCACACAGCAATCCTGACGGTGCCAGCTATAACTGTGACCACCATGGGTGATACCCTTCAGGTGACTTTCATAGGCCTTCCCCTGACCGTGGGAGTGACTGTGACTATCTGGAAGAGAGGCGAGTTGGTCAGGGTGAGGATATTACATGTATATTATATATTATAAGTATATTATAGTCTTGCAGGGATTTGTCTGCCGTTGAAATCCTTGGGCGGGCCTCTAAGCATTTTTTTGGGGGGGTCACCTAAGTTCAAACAGTGTAATTTAAAAAAAAAAAATAATAAGATACAAAATAAAAGCTAGGCAGTCAGGGATAATTGAAAATTCAAAAAGCAATGAATTTAGCAGTTTCGATTTTGTTGTTATGTTTGTGCAAAATAACACAATATCAGGAAAAATGCATAGAATTGCAGGAAATTAGCTTTAAAACAGAAACAAAAATGCTCTCCTCTCCATGGCAGAATATGGAGTATTACAGGAACTGTGCATTAAAACAAAACAAATCTCAGCTCCATAGAGAATTTTGAAAAGTTGCAGGAAATTGGCATAAAAATGTTAAAATGTATATAAAATCAAATCAAATGTTATTTGTCACAAACACATGGTTAGCAGATGTTAATGCGAGTGTAGCGAAATGCTTGTGCTTCTAGTTCTGACAATGCAGTAATAACCAACGAGTAATCTAACCTAACAATTCCAGAACTACTACCTTATACACACAAGTGTAAAGTGATAAAGAATATGTACATAAAAGATATATGAATGAGTGATGGTACAGAACGGCATAGTGGCATAAAAGTGGCATAGTTTAAAGTGGCTAGTGAACATGCAAGATGCAGTAGATGGTATAGAGTACAGTATATGCATATACATACAGTGGGGCAAAAAAGTATTTAGTCAGCCACCAATTGTGCAAGTTCTCCCACTTAAAAAGATGAGAGAGGCCTGTAATTTTCATCAAAGGTAAACTTCAACTATGACAGACAAAATGAGAAAAAAAAGTTGGGGTGGGCAGTCTATGTTTGTTTTTCTATGATTTGGGGATTTCTATGTTTCGACCTAGTATGGTTCTCAATCAGAGGCAGCTGTCATTAGCAGCCTGGCTTTCACTGTGTGTTTGTGGGTGTTTGTTTCCGTGTCTGTGTTTTGGTTTTCGTTCGTTTCACATTTATTGTTTTTGTATCAGTTGTGTTCATGTTGAGAATTTCTTATTTTAAAAAAACTATGGAAACTTACCACGCCGCTTATTGGTCCTCCGATCCTTCTCGCCTCTCCTCTTCAGACGAAAGAGGAGGAAAACCTTTACAGTAGGATTTTTAATGAATTTATTTGCAAATTATGGCAGAAAATAAGTATTTGGTCACCTACAAACAAGCAAGATTTCTGGCTCTCACAGATCTGTAACTTCTTCTTTAAGAGGCTCCTCTGTCCTCCACTGGTTATCAGTCACACTACAAACTCCACTATGGCCAAGACCAAAGAGCTGTCAAAGGACACCAGAAACAAAATTGTAGACCTGCACCAGGCTGGGAAGACTGAATCTGCAATAGGTAAGCAGCTTGGTTTGAAGAAATCAACTGTGGGAGCAATTATTAGGAAATGGAAGATATAGAAGACCACTGATAATCTCCCTCGATCTGGGGCTCCATGCAAAATCTCACCCCGTGGGGTCAAAATGATCACAAGAACGGTGAGCAAAAATCCCAGAACCCCACGGGGGGGACCTAGTGAATGACCTGCAGAGAGCTGGGACCAAAGTAACAAAGCCTACCATCAGCAAGGGCATTGAAGATGAAACGTGGCTGGGTCTTTCAGCATGACAATGATCCCAAACACACCGCCCGGGCAACGATAGAGTGGCTTCGTAAGAAGCATTTCAAGGTCCTGGAGTGGCCTAGCCAGTCTCCAGATATCAACCCCATAGAAATTCTTTGGAGGGAGTTGAAAGTCCGTGTTGCCCAGCAACAGCCCCAAAACATCACTGCTCTAGGGGAGATCTGCATGGAGGAATGGGCCAAAATACCAGCAACAGCGTGTGAAAACCTTGTGATATTTTCCACCATAATTTGCAAATAAATTCATTAAAAATCCTACAATATGATTTTCTGTTATAGTTGAAGTGTACCTATGATGAAAATTACAGGCCTCTCTCATCTTTTTAAGTGGGAGAACTTGCACAATTGGTGGCTGACTAAATACTTCAAAATATTATTTTTGTAGGCGAAATAGCTCCGTTTGTTCTTCACGTTTGGCTGAGAAATCCCGGAAATTGCAGACACGAAAACACCGGAAAATATTCCAGATTAGCTCCATAATATCGACAGAAACATGGTAAATGTTTATAATCAATCTTCAAGGTGTTTTTCAAACATCTATTCGATAATATATCCACCGGGAGGATTGGTTTTTCAGTAGGACCGATTGGAATAATGGCTACCTCTGTATTTTACGCGAGAATCACTCTGGGAGCCATCAGGTGACCACTTGCGCAATGTAGCCACTTACGGGTATTCTTCAACATAAATGCGTAAAACTAGATCACAATGCTGTAGACACCTTGAGGAATACGAAGAAAAAGTAATCTGGTTGATAGCTCATTCACTGCTCAATAGGGATGCATTGGAACGCAGCGCTTTCAAAACATGAGGCACTTCCGGATTGAATTTTTCTCAGGCTTTCGCCTGCAATATCAGTTCGGTTATACTCACAGACAATATTATTTTTTTTTGGAAACTTTAGAGTGTTTTCTATCCTAAACTGTCAATTATATGCATATTCTAGCATCTTGTCCTGACAAAATATCCCGTTTACTACGGGAACGTTATTTTTCCAAAAATGAAAATACTGCCCCCTAGTCACAACAGGTTAAATTAATAGTATCTGTTTTTTTTTTCATGTCTTACTACTTGAAAGTCGTTTTATTCTCGCTCAAAAAACTCCTGTGGCTTATAAATGGACTGTTTGAAAATGTGAAGAAAAAAAAGTTAGGGTTACATTTTTATTTGGCGTACCCCCGACGGCGTTGCAACCCCTGGGTTGGGAATACCTGGTCTAGACAACCCTGTCATGTATTATGTGTTGGGAGAGATTGGAGCTTCTTGTGTGGGGGATAACTAGGGATTGGAGCAAGGGATTGGTTTGAAATTGGTCCTAAAAGTGACCCGCTAGGTAGAACGATAATGACCTCCTCCCTATAGAACTCACTTCAAGCAGTGGTTAAGTTTTCTTCAGCAGCGTCTCACTGTGCTCTGTTTTCTAGGGCAAGTCCTCCTTGCGTGTGATCACAGTGCAACAGAATCCGCTCCACATCGGCGCCCTGCAGGAGGGAGCAGTGTACTGCGTCAAAGCCCAGGCCCATCTGGACACCCACAGCAAAAGCAGCAGCACTGACACACAGTGTGTCTCCATCACAGGTGGGCTGCTAATGATAATACACACTCATAGACACACACATACAGTACATCTGCATGTGCTCACACGTTCTATTAAATATATTGATCATTTATTGATCCTTGAAACCAGATAGACCTTTGGCAATTGGTCCTTCGAGACAGATATGTCCTTTAACACACACACTGATCAGGCAATGGTATACTTTACCATTATGTGTACCGTGGAAAGAGATAAAAAAAAACATAACGTCTTAATAATAATAATAATATATAATATATGCCATTTAGCAGACGCTTTTATCCAAAGCGACTTACAGTCATGTGTGCATACATTCTACGTATGGGTGGTCCCGGGAATCGAACCCACTACCCTGGCGTTACAAGCGCCATGCTCTACCAACTGAGCTACAGGTCTTGTATCTATTTCAAACACACACCAACCACACACACATTTTTCATCGTCTCTGTGCACTTTGTATCTGTTCAGGCTTTATACTGGAAGAGTAATGCAGAAAAAAAATCTGCAAATCATGGAAACATAACCTTGCGATGGATACAGGCGCCTTGACTTTTTCCCCATGTTGTTACCTTATTCTAAAATCAATTAAATAGTTTTTTCCCCTGATTAAAAATAAAGAAAATAAAAATAAATACCTTATTTACTCTTACTTTGCTATGAGACTCAAAATTGAGCGCAGGTGCATCCTGTTTCCATTGATCATCCTCAAGATGTTTCTACAACTTGATTGGAGTCAACCTATGGTCAATTGATTGGACAAGATTTGGAAAGGCACACACCTGTCGATATAAAGTCCCACAGTTGACAGTGCATGGCAGAGCAAAAAAACAAGCCATGAGGTGGAAGGAATTGTCTGAGCCCTGAGGGTAAGGGTACCCAAAACATTTCTGCAGTAAGCCTGAAAATTCAATTCAAATAAAATTGTATTAGTCACATGCTGCTGTTGCGTCATCTGCAAACTTGATGGTGTTGGAGTCGTGCCTGGCCATGCAGTCATAGGTGAACAGGGAGTACAGGGAGTCAGGAAGTCCAGGATCCATTTGCAGAGGGAGGTGTTTAGTCCCAGGATCCTTAGCTTAGTGATGAGCTTTGAGGGCACTATGGTGTTGAACGCTGAGCTGTAGTCAATGAATAGCATTCTCACATAGGTGTTCCTTTTGTCCAGGTGGGAAAGGGCAGTGTGGAGTGAAATAGAGATTGCATCATCTGTGGATTTGTTTGGGTGGTATGAAAATTGGAGTGGGTCTAGGGTTTCTGGGATAACTGTCCTGGGAAGGAGAGGCGGACCAAAACGCAGCGTGGTTATAGTTCATGGTTCCTTAATAGACACTAAACATGAACCCAACTACAAAACAAGAAACGTGAAAACAGTCGCGTGTGGCACAAACACTGACACAGGAAAAAATCACCCCCAATATACCCAAAGAACATGGCTGCCGAAATATGGTTCCCAATCAGAGACAACGATAAACACCTGCCTCTGATTGAGAACCACTCTAGGCAACCATAGACTTACCTAGACAACTTAACTGAACACAACCCCATTAATCTAATAAAAATAATAAAGAAAACTAAGATAACTAAGGCCAGGGCGTGACAATGGTGTTGATGTGAGCCATTACCAGCCTTTCATCCGTCATTTTTAAATGGAAGACGTTTGGAACC
This sequence comes from Oncorhynchus keta, assembly GCF_023373465.1. Classification (NCBI taxonomy): domain Eukaryota; kingdom Metazoa; phylum Chordata; class Actinopteri; order Salmoniformes; family Salmonidae; genus Oncorhynchus; species Oncorhynchus keta. Next base: position 44,857,977 of record NC_068443.1, read on the forward strand.
ACCAAGACTCTTCCTAGAGCTGGCCACCTGGCCAAACTCAGCCAAGAACCTGATGGTCACTCTGACAGAGCTCCAGAGTTCCTCTGTGGAGATGGGAGAACCTTCCAGAAGGACAATTATCTCTGCAGCACTCCACCACACAGGCCTTTTTGGAAGCCACTCCTCAGTAAAAGGCACATGATAGCCCGCTTGGAGTTTTCCAAAAACCACCTAAAGGACTCTCAGACCATGAGAAACAAAATTCTCCGGTCTGATAAAACCCAGATGGAACTCTTGGGCCTGAATGCCAAGCGTCACATCTGGAGGAAACCTGGTGGTGGCAGCATCCTGCTGTGGGAGGGACTCGGAGACTAGTCAGGATTGGGGGAAAGATGAGCGGAGCAAAGTACAAAGAGATCCTTGATTGAAATCCTGCTCCAGAGCGCTCAGGACCTCAGACTGGGGCTAATGTTCACCTTCCATCAGGACAATGACCCTAAGCACACAGCCAAGTCAACACGAGTGGCTTCTGGACAAGTCTCTGAATGTCTGAGTGGCCCAGCGAGAGCCCGGACTTGAACCCAATCTAACATCTCTGGAGAGACCTGAACATGGCTTTGTAGCAACACTCCTCATCCAACCTGGCAGAGCTTGAAAGGATCTGCAGAGAATAATGTGAGAAACTCCCCAAATTCAGATGTGCCAAGCTTGTATCATCATACCCAAGAAGACTCGAGGCTGTTATCGCTGCCAAAGGTTCTTCAACAAAGGACTGAGTAAAGGATCGGAATAGTTATGTAAATGTGATATCAGTTTTTTCCCATAACTTTGCAAGGATTTCTGTAAAGCTGATTTTCTTTGTCATTATGGAGTATTGTGTGTAAATTGATTCGAAAAAATGTTTTTAATCCATTTTAGAATAAAGCTGTAATGTAACAAAATGGGGGAAAAAGTCAAGGGGTCTGAATTCTTTCCAAATGCACTCTATTGCGCTCTCATGCTACATTACGGCTGTATACTTCACCTTAATAACAGTAAGACAAATATTGTCATTGTGTTCAAAGGTCCTGGACCTACCTGGCTTAAGCCCACAACAGTGACTGTTATCGTGGTGATCTTAGCCGGCCTGGTGTTTTGTCTCTCTTGGTCAGTAACCCACTGTAGGCCAGAGGCCTGCTTCGCCTATTTCCGCAAGGAGCCACAGCCCACTGCACTGGTGAGTCCTGCAATGATTGGTCATTATCACTCTCTCTCTCTGCCCGTGCAAGGCATTGTTGAGCATGAGTCCAGTGCCTGTAGACATATTGTAAACATTGATGTTTTCAAAAGGAGACCAAAATACAATTGCAATCTCTCTCTTTTCTCGGTTCCTGGTATCTGTAGCTCCTTGATTGGCCGCTCACAAGAGTCAAGATCTATCACCAAGATGAGCTTCGTGAGCCAATCCATGCCGTCCTTTTAAGTGAACTGAGAACTGAGCCATCCAGTCAATTGGATAAGTGGACACAATCTATATGTTCAGAAGGCACAGACAGACCATATCAAGTTTGATTGATACTGTAGGTTAATAAGAATGGTCAGAAGTGACGAGTCTGGATTGGAGAAGTCAGGAGGCCGGCAGTTGTTCGGAGGGAGACAGAAGGGTCCTGTGTGGCTCAGTTGGTTAGGGCAGTGATGCTTGTAACTCCAGGGTTGTGGGTTTGATTCCCACGGGGGACCAGTATGAAAAGTGAATGCACTCACCTCTGTAAGTCTGCTAAATGACAAATGTCAATGTACAATGTAGTATTTGTGTTGTAGATAAGTCAGAGATGAATATGGGTGAGTCTCCAAATGTAGTATTTGTGTTGTAGATAAGTCAGAGATGAATATGGGTGAGTCTCCAAATGTAGTATTTGTGTTGTAGATAAGTCAGAGATGAATATGGGTGAGTCTCCAAATGTAGTATTTGTGTTCTAGATAAGTCAGAGATGAATATGGGTGAGTCTCCAAATTTAGTAACTTTATTTACAACATGATATGTTCTAATTCAATCTAAGACAATAACAAAGTAATTGTTTATATACTATTTCCATTAACAGGTGGCTATTCCAAACCATGACTCCGAAATAAAGCAATGAATGATTTTAGTCATTTTTATTTCAGTAGACCATCTTGACTTGTTTTATCGAAAGATACCGATCTGATTATTACTCCTGTGAAAGAAAAGTGATCTCACTACCGTAATACACACACTAAAAGCCTGTAGAATGAATGTACACCCCTACAAATATCACCAGGTGATGGGATTGCACCCCTCTACGTGACCACGTAGTCTAATTGCAAAGATTTTGGAGAAAAATTAGTGAGCAGGTTAGTAAAATCTTCATGTATTTTCAAGAAGTGTCACTTACCTATCTAATATATCAACAAATATGTCAAGTACGGTTTTGGGACAAAAAATATACAGTATGTTTGCTGGGACGTACATCTGTCCAAATGAAAGATCGCCCTCCACATGTTAGCTATGGGGATTCTTTATTAAAGTCCAAAAGAAGTCAAAATTGTCACAAACCAAACAACTGACACCAGTAAATAATATAATAATAATATAATAATATAATATATGCCATTTAGCAGACGCTTTTATCCAAAGCGACTTACAGTCATGTGTGCATACATTCTGCGTATGGGTGGTCCCGGGGATCGAACCCACTACCCTGGCGTTACAAGCGCCATGCTCTACCAACTGAGCTACAGAAGGACAGTAGTGATGCTGTGGGTCAGCTGTTCGTTCACCCGCCCGCAATAACTAATAACCCTTCTGCAACAGACAGCCTATATGTGATAAATGTACCTTTTTAGATAGGCCTATGTTTCTGCTTATAATGTTAAACATTTTTGTATGCATGTTGTGAGTCAACTTGTCTATCTGTAGATACATGCAGCTTCTCCTCTATCATTACTTGTTGCCCTAGAAGGCTAAATAAAACCCTGAAGTTCTCTTTCGTCTCTTCTCTCGCGCAAAACGTCCCCGAAGATGTTTATGGACCAGGGAGAAAATGGAATAATTTTGTTGTTGTGCAAAATCTTCAAATGACATCAGTTTGACAGTTTTCAGGAATTAAAAGCTGTGAAAACTAACCAACATGTTTCTGATCAAATGACAGTTTGGCTTGGATGCATTTTGTTGTGGTTGAAACACTATCAGCTTTTATGATGCTGATAAAGAGAGCACCTTCACAGACGGTGCCAAAGCGTGCATTCATTCTCTCAAGACACTGAAATAAATCAATTATATTTCTTCCCTCCATAGTCAAAATGTACATTTGGTGTATGGTTTTACTGCAAGAAATGCTTAATTGTGCAGGAGTTAATATTAAGGCTACGTGAGAGGTTATGAAACCTACAGTCAGTGCCCAGACTTCAGTTACTTCTATTGAACCCATTTGATACAGTAGCCTACAGTTCCCTTGATGTGCCATTTTTGAAGTCCCGTCTTGTGACTGTCACATTTGTATAGCGCCTCACAATCATCACACACAACACTGCTTTTGCCACTTCACCAAATCTTTCCCAAACATCAGGCCCCTGTTCCAGCCCTCCCTTCTATATATTTTAAATTCTCCATTTCACTTTTCTCTTATTGAATTAAACGCCAACATTGTCCTTATTGCCTCGGTGGATCGACCTTAAACTTTTCTGCCCAAGTTCTAGTGGCTACACACTAGCGCAAGGGACTGAGGGTTTTAAGTCAACCTGTTGTCCTTATTGCCTCGGTGGATCGACCTTAAACTTTTCTGCCCAAGTTCTAGTGGCTACACACTAGCGCAAGGGACTGAGGGTTTTAAGTCAACCTGTGCATCACTAGACAACATAGAGATATATAGAGGTCTCATCTTTGTATCTGTGCCATTATAGCCTCAATGGTGGTGCCCGTGCTGTCATAAATGCCATCTCCATTTTAAAGTAGCATGCACCATGCTCTACAGGCTGAGCTACAGAGGACCACCATGTGGGTAGTGGATAAGTACTTCAGAAAAAGGGTATTGATACACAGTTAACTCAGGATAATGTTGAACATTTACATTTAAATCAAAATGTTAGAAAAACTATACATTTGTACATAAAATATATATTTTTCAAATTGGTAACATTAACATCACGTTAACAACAGGCTTGCCAAGAACAGTTAACACATATGTAACCAAATAAGAGCATAATTACATCACTGATTCAGAGGGGTTTGGTTAAACGCAGAAGACACATTTCAGTTGAATGCATTCAGTTGTATAACAGACTAGGCATTCCCCTTTCCATTTAATTTTAAAACAATATTGTGTTCCTGTGTGTGTGGGGGAGAGAGAGAGACAGACAAAGAACGAAAAGGAAATGGAGTTCATATTGTGTACAAACCTAGATCTATGATCAGGAGCAACACTCTTCAGGGTAAGGGGGTTCAGAGGAGTTGAAGCACACAACAGGACAGTTGGGGCAGGAGAGCATCTAGGAGAGAGATGTCAGCTGTTCCCCATGGGGCTCTGTAGCAGTCTTCCTCAGTTTTGATTTGTCAGCTTCTCTCACCCCCAGGACAAGCATAGAAAAAGAATGAATAGAATGAGAGACTGAGAGGACCAGGTCTGTTACTCTGTGGGTAAAAAGACAAGTGACGTATCATGTTGGGACATATCAAGCTGGTGTCGTGTGTGTACTTGCCTCACTGGAGGTCTTCAATCTAACTTAATGAGAATGGGACAATGTAGGGGTTGAGAACAGCTGGCTTCCTCCGGGCCACCTTGCCATCCACTTTGTTCCATCTTCAAGGGTTCATCATCTTGGGATGATTTGAACCAGGGATCTATACAGCTACAGTGGGGAGAACAAGTATTTGAGACACTGACAATTTTGCAGGTTTTCCTACTTACAAAACATGTAGAGGTCTGTAATTTTTTTATCATAGGTACACTTCAACTGTGAGAAACGGAATCTAAAACAAAAATCCAGAAAATCACATTGTATGATTTTTAAGTAATTCATTTGCATTTTATTGCATGACATAAGTATTTGATCACCTACCAACCAGTAAGAATTCCGTCTCTCACAGACCTGTTAGTTTTTCTTTAAGAAGCCCTCCTGTTCTCCACCTGTATTAACTGCACCTGTTTGAACTCGTTACCTGTATTAATTAAGAATTAAGAGAATTAAGACCACTTTCGAGTAGTAAGACATGTATAAAAGCAAAGCATACCATTAATAAGTAGGGGCTAGAAGCAACTTATATGGTGAACTACCGAGTGGCTAGGACAAGCAAGCCCCATACTGTATGGGAGGACTTATTCTATCTGCTGCGCGGATATGGCTGGGACAATGATCGGGGAAAAGGCCAAAAATCTATACAGAGAATACCTTCATCAAACAACACTGCTTCACGACGCATCAGTGACATGGCAGGAGATGTTTTGATGAGTCAACAGACGTGGCGGGCCTGGGACAGCTCCTGGTATATGTCCGTTACGTTCATGGGGGGTCAATTAAGGAAGACTTCCTCTTCTGCAAACCACTGGTAACCAGGACAACACGAGAGGATATTTTTAAAGTACTGGACAGCTTTGTGACATCAAATGGACTTTGGTGGTTAAGATGTGTTGGTGTCTGTATTGATGGTGCAAAAGCCATGACAGGGAGACAGTAGAGTGGTAACACGCGTGCAAGCAGTTGCTCCCGACACCACTTGGGTACACTGCAGTATCCACCGAGAGGCTCTTGCTGCCAAGGGAATGCCTGACAGCTTGAAAGACATTTTGGACACTACAGTGAAAATGGTTAACTTTGTAAAAGCAAGGCCCCCTGACTCTTGTGTATTTTCTGCACTATGCAACGATATGGGCAGTGACCATGTAACGCTTTTACAACATACAGAGTATTGACATTTCTTTTTTAAATTGAGAGACAACCTTAAATTTTTCTTTACTGACTGTAATTTTCACTTGTCTGACTGCTTGCATGATGTTTCTCACATGACTGGCCTATCTGGGTGATTGAGGCTGATTTAAGAAGTTGGAGCTCTTCTCTGTCTGCATTAACAAGGACAACACACAGGTCTTTCCAGCATTGTATGATACTTTTGTGTGCAAATTAACTCAAGCTTACGGACAATGTCTGAACAAGAGAGCCTCATCGAAATTGCAACAAGCGGTTCTGTGAAAATTGAATTTAATCAGAAGCCACTGACAGATTTCTGGATTGGGCTGCGCTCAGAGTATCCTGCCTTGGTAAATCACGCTGTTAAGACACTGGTGCCCTTTGCAACCACTACCTATGTGAGAGTGGATTCTCGGCCCTCACTGGCATGAAAACCAAATACAGGGACAGACCGTGTGTGGAAAATGATTTAAGACTGAGACTCTCCAATACAACCCAACATTACAGAGTTATGAACATCCTTTCAAGCGCACCCTTCTCATTAACCTGTGGTGAGTTATTCACCATTACTGAACAATTCAAGTATTGTATGTAAGTAAAGAGCAAAATGATTGATTATTATTATAATTATTTGTGCCCTGGTCCTATAAGAGCTCTTTGTCACTTCCCATGAGCCGGTTGTGACAAAAACTCACACTCATTCTTATGTTTAATAAATGTATCGTACAGCGTGTGTATTCTACAGTGTGTGTCAGGCTTACAATGAAGGCAAAAAACAACATTTTGAGAGTGCACTGACCCTGGTGCTCGAGGGGGTACGCAGCTGGAGGTTGAATGTTTGAAGGGGTACGGGACTATAATAGTTTGGGAATCACTGGACTACTCAATGCCACAGACTATTTCACAAGAATCGCAACATTTCCCTTTCTTTCTGTGCTATGTTTGCATACTACTGGTACAGAGAGCAGGTTTATTTAATACTGTAACATTATGGAACAATGTGGTTTAAATTAAAGAAATGGTTAGCCGGGAAAGGCTATACAGACACAGACATACACGGAGTGTACCAAACATTAGGAACACCTTCCTAATATTGAATTGCACCACCTTTTGCCCTCAGAACAGCCTCAATTCATGGACTCTACAAGGTGTCGAAAGCGTTCCACAGGGATGCCGGCCAATGTCCCAGCTCATTTGTTTCGGCACAACTTGTGAAAATTCTGTGCAACTTCCAGCTCGTGTTTACTGTGAATACAGGCTGTACCCGATCTAAGTTACAGTTTCAGACACTGGCTACCGTGGCTATTTGATCATAATGTCGGCCTACCAGGGTGGCCCTATCATCAAAGACAATGGAGAAAATTCATCCCATAACATTTGAACATTTTAAAATAGCTGTTCAAACATTCAGCCTACAGTAGCAACCAATGTGTGGTGTTCAATGTAGGCTTACATCCCATGAGACCTTTGAAAGAAAACATGCAGGGATTACCATGAACCTGCTTATCCACTTGTCCTTCAGAAAAGTTATGTTGTTTGATGCCAGAACTTTCCAGTTCAAAGTGAATGGCACATATCCATGTACAGCAATGGTCTATTTGCATATAGGCCTACTGCAGCTCTAATTGGTTATGCCACACCGGTCTGTGGGCTGAGTTATGCAAGTCAATGGAATGGAATCCTACTCAGATGCATTCTGCCTACAGCAAAATCTCTTGCATAGTTAGTTTAGCATACTAAGTCTTGTATAGTTTGTTATGTTTTTGTAAAGTGGCTAATATTGTGTTGATTAGATCACAATTACCACAGTAAAGAGAAACGTTGACCTGTTAAGGATTGGACCCTTTCAAAAATGTTAGCCTATAATGACATACCCAAATCTAACTTGAATACTTTGAAGTTTGTGTATATGTGAAATCAGGACCAGAAGCAAGGATAAGCATATTCTTGATACCATTTGAAAGGAAACACTTTGAAGTTTGTGGAAATATTTTTTTTTTTAAATTGTACCTTTATTTAACCAGGCAAGTCAGTTAAGAACAAATTCTTATTTTCAATGACGGCCTGGGAACAGTGGGTTAACTGCCTGTTCAGGGGCAGAACGACAGATTTGTACCTTGTCAGCTCGGGGGTTTGAACTCGCAACCTTACGGTTACTAGTCCAACGCTCTAACCACTAGGCTACACTGCCGCCCCAAATGTGAAATGAATGTAGGAGAATAAGGTGTTCCTAATGTTCTGTACACTCAGTGTATATCGGACATGCTATCTATCCTTTATCACATGGCAGTATTTGTTTTATATCCAATGTATTTAGTTTACGTTAGGATGAAGTAGCCTGGGCCTTCTAATCTAAGTAGATTGCATCCTATCACCTTTCAATATTAGTTATCAACAACTAGAAAACCATGTTATCTGGAACATCAGTGTTTATTTAACCAGGTAGGCAAGTTGAGAACAAGTTTTCATTTACAATTGCGACCTGGCCAAGATAAAGCAAAGCAGTTCGACAGATACAACGACACAGAGTTACACATGTAGTAAAACAAACATACAGTCAATAATACAGTATAAACAAGTCTATATACGATGTGAGCAAATTAGGTGAGATTAGGGAGAAGTGTAATTGAATAATATGCATGGATGTGATAGTTGTCTGAATTAATCAACATGCAAGCTTACTCATTAGAAGAATTCGGCAGCTCTAATGCAATATTAGGTTAACAGTAAAACACCACTATTCTGCAATAAAGATACTAAACAAGTCAAAGTACCTTAACCAGCAACTGCTGAAAATATCATTCCACTTCACAGCTGCGTCAAGAAGATATTTACTAAAATAGTCCGAGCTTCATGTGTCTCACCTGACAGCATGAGATGGCGATGGAAACAAATAACTTGAATATACAGTAGGCATAAGCTACAGTATGTCAGAGTCATTTTTACAAGAAGCTTCCAATTACAGTTAATAAGAGTATTTTCCAGAATTCTACCCACAATGCAGTGTAATCTACAGCATTAATGCTGTTAAACACATTTACAGTTTTTTTTACTGTTGAAAATACAGAAATGTCTTACAGTGTAACCAGCATGTTGGCGCCAACCCTCCAAGAGCCCCAACATTGACATCTATTTGGCCGAATAAAAATAAAGAAATAATGTTGCACCCTCTAATTATGCTCTCAAATGTTTCAGCACGCAGTGCTTCCTTCAGGGTAAAGTCAACGCCTTTACAATACATTTTTGGGTGCATCAGCTCATGCCTTTTGTTAATATAGTTGGCCATAACATAGGCATATATAATGTGCTATGCTGTACTGTACTCTACTGTACCCTACTCTACTGTACTGTACTCTACTGTACTGTGCTCTACTGTACCCTATGGAAATTGCATGGGGTGTGCTTGATTTTATACATCTGTCAGCAATGGAATCCACTAATTTGAAGTGGTGTCCACATACTTCTGTCTACGCATGGTATTATTTTAAATGTTTCTATTATCAATTCTTGCGACTGGTGATTATTTTTCCGTGAATCAAAATGACATTTGCCGATGTCGAATGTGCATGCTCTGAGTTTAGTAACTCATTTAGTGCCAAAAGTTTTGTCAATTAAAGAGCAGGTGTTGAAAAGTGTTTTGTGCACTCAGTGTACGCCAGTGCTGATGTTACAGTTGGAAAGCTGTAACGTTGCTGTGAAGCCCTTTGTGACTTGACCAAGGCTGTCCTGATTAACATGAGACAATATTTTTCCAATGATAAATGTTTTCTATGGATTTTTGATGAATATTCCCTTTTGTTCAATAACAGCTTCTACACATCATCAAATTCAAATCAAATCAAATTTATTTATATAGCCCTTCGTACATCAGCTGATATCTCAAAGTGCTGTACAGAAACCCAGCCTAAAACCCCAAACAGCAAGCAATGCAGGTGTAGAAGCACGGTGGCAAGGAAAAACTCCCTAGAAAGGCCAGAACCTAGGAAGAAACCTAGAGAGGAACCAGGCTATGTGGGGTGGCCAGTCCTCTTCTGGCTGTGCCGGGTGGAGATTATAACAGAACATGGCCAAGATGTTCAAATGTTCATAAATGACCAGCATGGTCGAATAATAATAAGGCAGAACAGTTGAAACTGGAGCAGCAGCACGGCCAGGTGGACTGGGGACAGCAAGGAGTCATCATGTCAGGTAGTCCTGGGGCATGGTCCTAGGGCTCAGGTCCTCCGAGAGAGAGAAAGAAAGAGAGAAGGAGAGAATTAGAGAATGCACACTTAGATTCACACAGGACACCGAATAGGACAGGAGAAGTACTCCAGATATAACAAACTGACCCTAGCCCCCCGACACATAAACTACTGCAGCATAAATACTGGAGGCTGAGACAGGAGGGGTCAGGAGACACTGTGGCCCCATCTGAGGACACCCCCGGACAGGGCCTAACAGGAAGGATATAACCCCACCCACTTTGCCAAAGCACAGCCCCCACACCACTAGAGGGATATCTTCAACCACAAACTTACCATCCTGAGACAAGGCTGAGTATAGCCCACAAAGATCTCCGCCACGGCACAACCCAAGGGAGGGGGGTGGCGCCAACCCAGACAGGATGACCACATCAGTGAATCAACCCACTCAGGTGACGCACCCCCTCCAGGGACGGCATGAGAGAGCCCTAGTAAGCCAGTGACTCAGCCCCTGTAATAGGGTTAGAGGCAGAGAATCCCAGTGGAAAGAGGGGAACCAGCCAGGCAGAGACAGCAAGGGCGGTTCGTTGCTCCAGAGCCTTTCCGTTCACCTTCCCACTCCTGGGCCAGACTACACTCAATCATATGACCCACTGAAGAGATGAGTCTTCAGTAAAGACTTAAAGGTTGAGACCGAGTTTGCATCTCTGACATGGGTAGGCAGACCGTTCCATAAAAATTGAGCTCTATAGGAGAAAGCCCTGCCTCCAGCTGTTTGCTTAGAAATTCTAGGGACAATTAGGAGGCCTGCGTCTTGTGACCGTAGCGTACGTGTAGGTATGTACGGCAGGACCAAATCAGAGAGATAGGTAGGAGCAAGCCCATGTAATGCTTTGTAGGTTAGCAGTAAAACCTTGAAATCAGCCCTTGCTTTGACAGGAAGCCAGTGTAGAGAGGCTAGCACTGGAGTAATATGATCAAATGTTTTGGTTCTAGTCAGGATTCTAGCAGCCGTATTTAGCACTAACTGAAGTTTATTTAGTGCTTTATCCGGGTAGCCGGAAAGTAGAGCATTGCAGTAGTCTAACCTAGAAGTGACAAAAGCATGGATTAATTTTTCTGCATCATTTTTGGACAGAAAGTTTCTGATTTTTACAATGTTACGTAGATGGAAAAAAGCTGTCCTTGAAATGGTCTTGATATGTTCTTCAAAAGAGAGATCAGGGTCCAGAGTAACGCCGAGGTCCTTCGCAGTTTTATTTGAGACGACTGTACAACCATTAAGATTAATTTTCAGATTCAACAGAAGATCTCTTTGTTTCTTGGGACCTAGAAGAAGCATCTCTGTTTTGTCCGAGTTTAAAAGTAGAACATTTACAGCCATCCACTTCCTTATGTCTGAAACACAGGCTTCCAGCAAGGGCAATTTTGGGGCTTCACCATGTTTCATTGATATGTACAGCTGTGTGTCATCCGCATAACAGTGAAAGTTAACATTATGTTTTCGAATAACATCCCCAAGAGGTAAAATATATAGGGAAAACAATAGTGGTCCTAAAACGGAACCTTGAGGAACACCGAAATTTACAGTTGATTTGTCAGAGGACAAACCATTCACAGAGACAAACTGATATCTTTCCGACAGATAAGATCGAAACCAGGCCAGAACTTGTCCGTGTAGACCAATTTGGGTTTCCAATCTCTCCAAAAGAATGTGGTGATCGATGGTATCAAAAGCAGCACTAAGGTCTAGGAGCACGAGGACAGATGCAGAGCCTCGGGTCCGATGCCATTAAAATGTAATTTACCACCTACACAAGTGCAGTCTCAGTGCTATGATGGGGTCTAAAACCAGACTGAAGCATTTTGTATACATTGTTTGTCTTCAGGAATGCAGTGAGTTGCTACGCAACAGCCTTCTCTAAAATTTTTGAGAGGAATGGAAGATTCAATACAGGCCGATAGTTTTTATATTTTCTGGGTCAAGGTTTGGCCTTTTCAAGAGAGGCTTTATTACTGCCACTTTTAGTGAGTTTGGTACACATCCGGTGGATAGAGAGGCGTTTATTATGTTCAACATAGGAGGGCCAAGCACAGGAAGCAGCTCTTTCAGTAGTTTAATTTGAATAGGGTCCAGTATGCAGCTTGAAGGTTTAGAGGCCATGATTATTTTCATCATTGTGTCAAGAAATATAGTACTAAAACACTTGAGCGTCTCTCTTGATCCTAGGTTCTGGCAGAGTTGTGCAGACTCAGGACAACTGAGCTTTGAAGGAATACGCCGATTTAAAGAGGAGTCCGTAATTTGCTTTCTAATAATCATAATATTTTCCTCAAAGAAGTTCATGAATTTATCACTGCTAAAGTGAGTCATCCTCTCTTGGGGAATGCTGCTTTTTAGTTAGCTTTGCGACAGTATCAAAAAGGAATTTTGGATTGTTCTTATTTTCCTCAATTAAGTTTGAAAAATAGGATGATCGAGCAGCAGTAAGGGCTCTTCTGGTACTGTCTTTCCAAGCTAGTCGGAAGACTTCCAGTTTGGTGTGGCGCCATTTCCGTTCCAATTTTCTGGAAGCTTGCTTCAGAGCTCGAGTATTTTCTGTGTACCAGGGAGCTAGTTTCTCATGATAAATGTTTTTAGTTTTTAGGGGTGCAACTGCATCTAGGGTATTGCGCAAGGTTAAATTGAGTTCCTCAGTTAGGTGGTTAACTGATATTTGTCCTCTGGCGTCCTTGGGTAGACAGAGGGAATCTGGACATCAAGGAATCTTTGTGTTGTCTGTGAATTTATAGCACAACTTTTGATGCTCCTTGGTTGGGGTCTGAGCAGATTATTTGTTGCAATTGCAAACGTAATAAAATGGTGGTCCGATAGTCCAGGATTATAAGGAAAAACATTAAGATCCACAACATTTATTCCATGAGACAAAACAGAGTATGACTGTGGCAGTGAGAAGGTCCAGAGACATGTTGGACAAAACCCACTGATTCAATGATGGCTCCGAAAGCCTTTTGGAGTGGGTCTGTGGACTTTTCCACGTGAATATTAAAGTCACCAAAGATTAGAATATTATCTGCTATGACTACAAGGTCCGATAGGAATTCAGGGAACTCAGTGAGAAACGTTGTATATGGCCCAGGAGGTAAAACCTTAGCTAGCTAGTTGGCTATGCTATAAATTATATAATAATGATTATTAAGGTTTCTCCATGTCCTCTTCTTGGTTGTGAAGGTAATGTAACCTTAGCTAGCTAGTTGGCTATGCTAGAAATGATATAATCATGTTTCTTACTCTCCATGTCTTCTTGGTTGTGAAGGTAATGTAACGTTAGCTAGCGACCAAAACAGGCACTCCATGGGTGTCTAAAATATGAAGTCAACACCTGACTGTTCTGGGTCACCACACACAGTATCCCGCTTGGATGCACGAGTCTTCGTCAGCCCAGTTGATGAAGAAAGAGTTATGTCAATGAGGTCCAATGTTTGTTTTTTTCCCGTCTAGAGCCTTTGCTTGAAGGCTTGAACCATAAATAAGAAAAAGGGTAACAAACCAAATACGTTACCCTACCTATGAGGATGTTAAAATGCTTGTTCAACTTATCACAGTTGTATGAAGTAGCAACCAACAATTCAAGTAGCTCATGGTTGTATTTCAACAAGGTACAATGGACTTAACATGGAAGTGTTTACATTACCAACACACACCACCTGCTACCGGCAAAATGGATTTAGAATATTAATTTGACCACTGGATGGCAAACTCATATTTTCTCTGGTAGGCTTGGGCGGTATACCAGGATATTCCAAATACCGACGGTGTGATTAAAAGTACAAGACATCTAAGATGTGTCAAATCAATTATATCCAGCTCAGGGCTCCAGCTTAATGCATTTGTTTTGCTAACTTAAAAGATAGCTAAACTCGTAACACATTTCTTTTGGAAGCAAAGTGTCAAGATCAAACTTCTTGGTTACAGCAGACATTCAAATTGTTTTGTGTCGTCGTCGTCCCGACAGTATGAACATCTGAATACTGCCCAACCCTATTCAGTGGCACTGTCAATTGAGTTCAATGTCAGAGGACCTGCCCGAGCAGCATAACTACTTTCAAGTTCCAGATCAAAAGTATTTTCAATGTTCACAGTTACATTCTTGTGGGTGCAGTCATACTCTACTTATCCAGTGAGGCCAAAGAGGGTGGTAGTAGGCAATAACTTTTATTTTTCTTCTGGAATGTAAAGTAACACATATTACATCCAAAGCTGCCTGACGTACACAACAGTAAAATAATGGCACACAGACAGGATCTCTTCATGATATGCCTCTTCCTAAACAGTGTGTGAAACAGATGAAAACATTACATTTTTCCTAACCAAACTTTTGGTTATCTTCTCAAAACACAGCGCGATGAGATATTGTCACGATAACTTAAAAACATAATACCACGGAGTGGCTTCATTTCTGAACAGACACAGATCACACATTCATCACAGGACCTTTGAAAGAAGTTACCACTATAAATCACTTAGTGAAGAGAGAATGTTCATGTTATCAGATCGATCGCTGTCTATCTAGTCCCATGACTGGATATCCTCTACTGACACTGGCTAAATGAACAAACTTCGGGATCGAGATGGAGCCTTTTTTCTCTAATAGACTACGTTCATGGGAGAAAATGCTCAACACTGTGTTACTTGTGAGATACTGTACCTCTGAAATAGCTCTGCAAATCAAGGCTAATTTCCAACACATTTACAACCACGTTTCCTCTGTGGACAATGTAACAGACTTAAAAGACTGATCTAAGTTCCCCCCCCCCACCACCGAGTATAGCACCATGCACACAATTCCAGAGGCATAGTGATTAACTGCCCTTAAATTGGCTTGATTCATTTTGATCGGGCATTTAAAGACTTGGTGCACTGTTACCAAGGAGGTGGGACAGGTTGGGATTAAGTGGATTTTAAATAAACAACATTTAAAGGATTGACCCTTGTTCTGACGCCCACAAACAAAGCTTGTCCTTTCCAAACATCCCGTCAACAAAACACAGTTCTCCATTTTTTTTTTTTTTTACTGTAAATCTTGACCAGAAATAAAACATGAAGCACACTGAGGGAAGACAGACAACTATGCAACAAAGGTTTGACAGACATAAAAAAACACATACAGAATACATGCCAATTGACATTTTGCAACAGGTGAACCTTGACCAAAAAGAAATGTTCACACTATTCATTTCTTTTTCAATTCTTGGAGGAGATGAGCGGGAAAAAAACAGTAATGGCTGACTCGTGATGTGGCCACTCGGCAGGTGAGACACACGGCACTTGGTCCTGTCAGTTTGAGGAGTGTTTCTTAACACTGCTGGTTTTCCAAGGATGCCTGTGAATGTGGGCTTTTACAATCAAACTTAAGGCTACATTCTGTTCTAATCAACTAACCATGTTCGATTAATCTATTCCTTCTCCCAGTACCAAATTCGGTTTGGATTCAAACCTGCAAACACAGGGGTCCTTGGAGACCAGGTTTGAGATCCATCAGTTTAGATGTCTATTTCCAGCTGGATTTTGTGTTCAAAGATTGCGATGAGCAGCATGATGCAGAAGCCCAACAGGATGCCTGCGTTCTGGAGCAGGAAGAAGCCGCAGTGGCTGAAGCCGTGATCCCCAGCATCGTTGTGGAGCATCTCCGGGACCTGTAAAATGTCAAACACTGGTTTGTACTGAATGGAAGTTATCTGGGAAAGCAGCTTCTAATTCAAGGCATAGAATCAAGTAAACAGGCCAAGCCTGCATCCCCATTCTCCACCCTTCCGCTAAATATGCAATTTTACACTTTCTTGAAAGGATTTAACAAAATGGTGGACCAATAATAATGGTCCTTCTGTAGCTCAGTTGGTAGAGCATGGCGCTTGTAACGCCAGGGTAGTGGGTTCGATTCCCGGGACCACCCATACGTAGAATGTATGCACACATGACTGTAAGTCGCTTTGGATAAAAGCGTCTGCTAAATGGCATATATTATTATTATTATATTTAATTACACCAACCCTTTTGCTTTTAAAATGCATGATGGAAAGGGCTGCACGATTTATCGAATTTATATTGACATCACAAGAGATCCATACTTTTACTATACTTTGAAATGCCACTAAGTCGCTTGTAATGTAAATTTGTGGTAACAGAAACCTCCAATCACAGACGCACCTCAAATGTATTCCTGGTCGAGAAATTGCTCTTATGCAGCTTTGGAAGACATCACATGCATTCATCATGGCCACAAGAGGTCAGACTTGAGGGGACTTAGCTGGGCTGTACAACAGCTGCCTGTGACAACCTGCTTCTCTCACAGAGTGAGTGAGTGAGTGAGTGAGTGAGTGAGTGAGTGAGTGAGTGAGTGAGTGAGTGAGTGAGTGAGTGAGTGAGTGAGTGAGTGAGTGAGTGAGTGAGTGAGTGTGTGTGTGTGTGTGTGTGTGAAGAGGCCATATGGTTCAGAGGGCCACTTATCAGCAAGCTAAGCAAAAGGCTAAGCAAAAAGCTAAGCAACAGTACAATTCTGTTTGCCTTGATGGGATGGGTATTTTTTGACAAGTCCTGCTGAACCAGCATAACAGATGGTAATGACTGTTGGTTAAAAAAAACAACTCAACGTTGCTCTGTTGGTGGTTGGACAACTGACTACTGCTAAAAACAGTTGCATGGCCTGAAAATTAGGGGTGTAACAGTTCACCAACCCCATGTTTCGGTACGTATTGCCGTTTTGGGTTCATGGATTCCTTTTAGCAGGAAAATGAAATGTCAACAGTTACAAACTGAAATTTAGTACAGTAAGAAAATGCAAAGTGTTGGTATTCCTGATTCCATACATTACATTACATTAAAAAAAACACGATGACTCATCAACAACACTAAAATAAAGTGCAATATGCTTGTGAAATTAATATGTAAACATGGCTTAGACATTGTATAGGCCTATGCTATAATGTTTTCTTACAAACAGAAAAATATGCGCACTTGTGTGACTTTCATAAAGTGTGTGTAGCACAGTACTTCTCATTTCCCACTCCAGGTATGTGATGTTACAGTGCCTTAGGAAAGTATTCAGACCCCTTGACTTTTTCCACATTTTGTTACGTTACAGCCTTATTCTAAAATGTTGTAAATTGTCTTTTCCCCTCAATCTACACAAAATACCCCATAATGACAAAGCAAAAACAGGCTTAGAAATGTTTGCAATTTTTTTGTTGCTAAAAACTGAAAAATCATTGACATAAGTCTTCGGACCCTTTACTCAGTACTTTGTTGAGGCACCTTTAGCAGCGATTACAGCCTAGAGTCTTCTTGGTTCTGACGCTGGCACACCTGTTTCTCCCATTCTTCTCTGCAGATCCTCTCAAGCTCTGTCAGGTTTGATGGGGAGTGTCACTGCACAGCTATTTTCAGTCTCCAGAGATGCTAGATTGGGTTCAAGTCCAGGCTCTGGCTGGACCACTCAAGGACATTCAGAGACTACTCCTGCAATGTCTTGGCTGTGTGCTTAGGGTTGTTGTCCTGTTGGAAGGTGAACCTTTATCCCAGTCTGAGGTCCTGTCTTCTGGAGCAGGTTTTCATCGAGGAGCCCTCTGTACTTTGCGCCATTCATCTTTCCCTCGAAACCTGACTGACTCCTAGTCCCTGCCGCGGAAAAACATCCCCACAGCATGATGCTGCCACCACCGTGCTTCACCGTAGGGATGGCGCCAGGTTTCCTCCAGACGAGATGCATGGCGAGTTCAATCTTGGTTAGTCCAGAGAATCTAGTTTCACATCATCTGCAAGTCTTTAGGTGCCTTTTGGTAAAACCCCAAGCAAGCTGTCATGTGCCTTTTTACTGAGGAGTGGCTTCTGTCTTGGGAGACGAAGTGATGCTGTTTTTCTCCGGTGGTAGGAATGTGTAAACATGAGGTGTTGGCTGCTGAATGGGCTATTCTCGTTGAGCATTGGCAACATACTCTCTGTCCATCATCACCATTGTAATCTACTGGGAAGCCAAAATGTTCCCAAATTGGACATAACGAGGATGGAGAATCCTCCAGGTTTATCAACCCCACCATTCACCATCGTACATAACTAGTCAGTGGTGTAAAGTGCTTAAGTAAAAATACTTTAAAAGTACAACTTTTTATAAATTTATTTAACTAGGCAAGTCAGTTAAGAACAAATTCTTATTTTACAACCCACTGTTCCCCGGTAGGCCATCATTATCTGCCTTGTTCAGGGGCAGAACGACACATTTTTTACCTTGTCAGCTCAGGGATTCGATCCAGCAACCTTTCGGTTACTGGCCCAATGCTCTTAGGCTCCCTGCTGCCCCAATATATCTGTAGTTTATCATTTATATTTGTCAACTTTTGCTTTTACTTCCCTACAGTCCTAGAGAAAGTACTTTTTACTCCAAACATTTTCTGACACCCAAAAGTACTCGTTACATTTTTAATGCTTAGCAAGGACAGAAAATGGTCCAATTAACACTTATCACTTACCCTGGTCATACCTACTGCCTCTGATCTGGCAGACTCAAACACAAATGCTTAGTTTGTCTGAGTGTACCCCAGGCTATCCGTAAATAAAAAAAAAAAACAGACAATAATGCCATCTAGTCTGCGTAATTTAAGGAATTTGAAATGATTCTTACTTTTTATCTTGATAATTAAGAATATATATTTTTTTACAGTTATTCTATAGTTCTTATTTTATATTTAAAACCAAATTCTTTTAATCAAGTAGTATTTCACTGGGTGACTTTCACTTGAGTCATTTTCTATTAAAAATGTATATTTACTTTTACTCAAGTATGACAGTTAAGTTCTTTTACTCAAGTATGACAGTTAAGTTCTTTTACTCAAGTATGACAGTTAAGTTATTTTACTCAAGTATGACAGTTAAGTTATTTTACTCAAGTATGACAGTTAAGTTCTTTTACTCAAGTATGACAGTTAAGTTCTTTTACTCAAGTATGACAGTTAAGTTCTTTTACAGTTAAGTTCTTTTACTCAAGTATGACAGTTAAGTTCTTTTACTCAAGTATGACAGTTAAGTTCTTTTACTCAAGTATGACAGTTAAGTTCTTTTACTCAAGTATGACAGTTAAGTTCTTTTACTCAAGTATGACAGTTAAGTTCTTTTACTCAAGTATGACAGTTAAGTTCTTTTACTCAAGTATGACAGTTAAGTTCTTTTACTCAAGTATGACAGTTAAGTTCTTTTACTCAAGTATGACAGTTAAGTTCTTTTACTCAAGTATGACAGTTAAGTACTTTTTCCACCACTGTAACTAGTTCCCGGCTGCGCCACACAAAAAAAATAAAGTTTGAAACGCAGCAATTAAGATCCAAATTTTCATTACGTGAGCATAGGCTCTAGTTGTTTTAGCGGAATAGCCAGAAATGTTTGTTTTTTCAGCTCCGATTTACTCAAGAGGCACACAACGCAGCGTAGGCATAGCCTAATTGACCTAAAGTTTTTATTAAAAATAATTTAATGTACAGGAGGTCCCTATATGAACAGTTCGGTACGAATATGTACCATTACACCCCTACTGATTATGACGTATGGCCTGTGCAAAACACCTAAAAAGTATGGCCAATAATGCTATAAACTGTCCTTTCAAGAACCTGCAAGTACACAGACATGCATGTTAATAATGTTCAAATCATGGGACTTACCATGTCCACCAGGGCAACATACATGAAGAGCCCGGCGGTGAGGGCGAAGATCCACATGCAGATGTTGTCAGCGTAGTGCCCAATGAGGATGCCCGTGATCATGCCCAGGTACGCCATCATGGCAGACAGCATGTTGTAGAGAATGGCCTGTCGCACTGTCATGCCAGCCTTCAACAGCACAGCGAAGTCACCTAAGGGGGAGGAAGGATGCAAGGCTTTAGGACACACGGACCGGAGAAAAAGATGCAACAATTCAATGAGCACTAGTGTTATTTTCTAGATTCCTTTAGCAGCGGCACTGCACCAATGTTAAATTGTTGCCAAACCCCCAAAAAATATGGAAGATGGAAAAATATTTCTGAATAAGCGCACTTTCAAGATGCTAAAGCTGTCCACATTTATGAAGACAATCCCATAGTAGCAAACTTGTCTATTGGTCAGCTTGTCGTTGTGCGTTCTATGAGAGGACAAAACATTCCTCGAAGTGCTTTCAAATTGCAAGTGCCACATGGGAGAGAAACATGCAAAAGCCCAGTCATTGCACAACATTTTGATGCAATTGGGGAAAACCACACCTTTGAAAGCAGTTTTGACAGCTACTGTTAAAAAAAAAAAAGAGAGAGGGGGTGTTCATTCAACATCAAGTTAAAATGACAGCTGTAAGTATTGGCTGTTTCGTCTTACCCAGCTCGTGAGGCAGTTCATGGCAGAACACGGCTACCGACGTACTGAGGCCACTGGACAGCCCTTCTGTGAATGCCGCCCCTGTCATAAGTCATTAAGAAAACATGAAATAACCGTTAACCCAAAAACAACAACTGCTCTCCGGACTCCGATGATGTGGACGTTGATTAAGGCACCTCTCTGACACAGATTGGGTTAAATGTGGAAGACATGTTGCATGCATTCAGTTGTGCAACCGACTAGGTATCCCCTTTCCCTTTACAAAAACGTTAAGAAATAAAGTTTCTGTACAGCACTTTGAGATATCAGCTGATGCAAGAAGGGCTATATAAATACATCCGATCGATTCTGTAATAGCGCAAACTCATTTCTCTCCTCGTCAATTTATTTAGGTCATCCTCAAATAGCTGAAAAGAAAAAACAAAACCATAAAAGCGTCTGCTAAATGGCATATATTATTATTATTTATTATTATAAAACAGCATTATCAACCTGACGCTTTCCCCTTGTATTGAGGCCAAGTTAAAACGTGAACCCACCGATGGCCAGGCCGTCACTGAAGTTGTGCAGCCCGTCGCCCATGATGACCATCCAGGCCAACGTGGCCACACCCGCCTGCTGGAAGTGCTGTTCCGAGTACGAATGCGAGTGGCTGTGTGGATGGTGGTTCTGAGAGTGGTGGTGGTGCAGGATGTGATGGTATTCGTGGTGGTGGTGGTGCAGGTTGTCTGCCTCGCCCACCGTGTCGTGGAAGTGGGAGTGGCACTTGTTCTCACAGTCCCCTGCTGTGTAGGTGGCAGCAGCCGAGCCCGACATGGAGGCGTAGCCCTCGGGTGAGGTGGCGGGCGCCAGCATTACCTCCTCCTCCTCGCTGACCCGGTGGAGCCCGTCGCTGTGGTGGTCGCCGAAGTTGCCACCTCCGTTAGTATTCACATCTTTGGGGGAAATGGACACGACAGAAGGCAGGGTTAATTGTTTTGTTTTGTGTTTTTTTTTAAAGAGTGGGAATTCTTACTAATTTCTGTATTTTTCATGTTTATTAGAAAGAGACAGTGAGAGAAACAAAGTTAGGCGGACAGTGTGTGTTAGAAATTGCATCGGATTCGAACTCACAAACACTAGCAACAATGTGCTCCGAAAGTAATTGCTAACCCACAACACATGGTCGTTTCAATGTTAATCCTTTGTCTGGACAAGGACAATGTCTTACTGGTGAAATTAGCCTTTGAGACAAATCTGGCACATGCATTACATAAATGCTGATCAATGTGCATTATCCCTGTCAAATAGACGTCATAAAAATAAAGTAAGTAAAAGTTGGTTTGCATGCATTGTCAATAAAATGTTAGGATTATAAAACTAGGAAGTCAAACTTTGTCTCTGCATCTGTGTTTTAACACACTGAGACAGAGTGAATGTCACATTGTTAAATGTCTCCACAACCCTCGACGATCTCTTTCAGATTGACCTTCAATTGGCTTTAGGTCATTCTCCTCCAGGCCCGGTAGTTTCTCAGGATCCACCTTGTCATCATTCTGGTCATATTTCTTCACCTGTTTGGTTAATATGAGATTAATAGTGGTAAGAACAAAGATAATCATCACATTTTTGTAACTGCAGATCACAACATACATGAAACTAAAATAATACAAATACAAGATGCTGAATGATGGAACCATGTGGTTGCAACGGTATTTCCCCTAGGATTGTTTTCAGCAGTGGTGAAAAGGGTGAGGTGGCATTGCTACTAGCATAAGAGCAATGAGAAGCTAGCTGCTCCCATTCATTGAATCGACTATCCATTTAAAATGTAGTCTCGGCAGAAATACTGTACACACACACACCTTGTATAACTAACCTTGTGGGGACACACAATTCAGTCCCATTCAAAATCCTATTTTACCTAACCCCAACCCTAAACCCCCTAGAAATAGCATTTCATGGTGTGGAGACTAACAAAAGTTCCCCAGTTTGTAAAACAAGTATAGTACCACAAGTATAGTTAAACACACACACAAACATTAAGAACACCTTCCTAATATGGAGTTGCGCCTTTGGAACAGCCTCTACCGCCCCGTAGCACTCACTTCCGTCATCATGAAGTGCTTTGAAAGACTAGTCAAGGACCATATCACCTCCACCCTACCTGACACCCTAGACCCACTCCAATTTGCTTACCGCCCAAATAGGTCCACAGACAATGCAATCTCAACCACACTGCCCTAACCCATCTGGACAAGAGGAATACCTATGTGAGAATGCTGTTCATCGACTACAGCTAGGCATTTAACACAATAGTGCCCTCCAAGCTCGTCATCAAGCTCGAGACCCTGGGTCTCGACCCCACCCTGTGCAACTGGGTACTGGACTTCCTGACGGGCCGCCCCCAGGTAGTGAGGATAGGTAACAACATCTCCACCCCGCTGATCATCAACACTGGGGCCCCACAAGGGTGCGTTCTGAGCCCTCTCCTGTACTCCCTGTTCACCCACGACTGCGTGGCCACGCACGCCTCCAACTCAATCATCAGTTTGCGGACGACACAGTGGTAGGCTTGATTACTAACAACGACAAGACGGCCTACAGGGAGGAGGTGAGGGCCTTCGGAGTGTGGTGTCAGGAAAATAACCTCACACTCAATGTCAACAAAACTAAGGAGAGGATTGTGGACTTCAAGAAACAGCAGAGGGAACACCCCCCTATCCACATCGATGGAACAGTAGTGGAGAGGGTAGTAAGTTAAGTTCCTCGGCATACACATCACAGACAAACTGAGTTGGTCCACCCACACAGACAGCATCGTGAAGAAGGCGCAGCAGCGCCTCTTCAACCTCAGGAGGCTAAAGAAATTCGGCTTGTCACCAAAAGCACTCAAACTTCTACAGATGCACAATCGAGAGCATCCTGGCGGGCTGTATCACCGCCTGGTACAGCAACTGCTCCGCCCACAACCGTAAGGCTCTCCAGAGGGTAGTGAGGTCTGCACAACGCATCACCGGGGGCAAACTACCTGCCCTCCAGGACACGTACACCACCCGATGTTACAGGAAGGCCATAAAGATCATCAAGGACAACAACCACCCGAGCCACTGCCTGTTCACCCCGCTATCATCCAGAAGGCGAGGTCAGTACAGGTGCATCAAAGCTGGGACCGAGAGACTGAAAAACAGCTTCTATCTCAAGGCCATCAGACTGTTAAACAGCCACTGCTGCCAACACAATGACTCAACTCCAGCCACTTTAATAATGGGAATTGATGTAAAATATATCACTAGCCACTTTAAACTATGCCACTTTGTTTACATACTCATCTCATATGTATATACTGGACTCGATACCATCTACTGCATCTTGCCTATGCCGCTCTGTACCATCACTCATTCATATATCTTTATGTACATATTCTTTATCCCTTTACATTTTGTGTGTGTATAAGGTGGTAGTTTTGGAATTGTTAGCTAGATTACTCATTGCTTATTACTGCATTGTCGGAACTAAAAGCACAAGCATTTCGCTAAACTCGCATTAACATCTGCTAACCATGTGTATGTGACAAATTTGATTTGATTTATAATAGCCCGTTATAGGGCTCTTCAATCTTTTGTCCTTTTACCCTCTGAATGGCACACATAGACAAGCCATGTCTCAATTGTCTAAAGGCCTAACAATCCTTTGTTAACCTGTCTCCTCCACCTCATCTAGACCAGTGGCTCCCAAACTTTTTATAGAGTTTGAGAGTCTGTCTTAAATCATTTTCCACACAGTCTGTGCCTGTAATTAGTTCATGCAAGTGAGGGCCGAGAATCCACTCTTACATAGGTACGTGGTTGCAAAGTGCACCAGTGTCTTAACAGCGCGATTTACCAAGGCAGGATACTCCGAGCGCAGCCCAATCCAGAAATCTGGCAGTGGCTTCATTTTCACAGAACCGCTTGTTGCAATTTCGATGAGGCTCTCTTGTTCAGATATCGGTAAGTGGACTTGCGGCCAGGGCATGAAAGGGATAACGAATCCAGTTGTTTGTGTCATCTATTTTGGGAAAGTACCTGCGTAATTGCGCACCCAACTCACTCAGGTGCGTCGCTATATATCACATTTAACATTGTCCGTAAGCTTGAGTTCATTTGCACACAAAAGTATCATACAATGCTGGAAAGACCTGTGTGTTGTCCTTGTTAATGCAGACAGAGAAGAGCTCCAACTTCTTAAATCAGCCTCAATTTTGTCCCGCACAGAGTCCCTGTAATCCTAGATTCAGCTCATTCAGGCGAGAGAAAACATCACCCAGATAGGCCAGTCATGTGAGAAACTCGTCATCATGCAAGCGGTCAGACAAGTGAAAATTACAGTCAGTAAAGAAAACTTTAAGCTAGTCTCTCAATTCCAGAAAACGTGTCAATACCTTGCCCCTTGATGACCAGTGCACTTCTGTATGTTGTAAAAGCATTACATGGTCACTGCCCATATCATTGCAAAGAGCAGAAAATACAGTTCAGGGGCCTTGCTTTATTAAAGTGAACCATTTTTCCACTGTGTCCAAATGTCCAAAACGTCTTTCAAGCTGTGAGGCATTCCCCTGGCAGCAAGAGCCTCTCGGTGGATACTGCAGTGTACCCGATACTGTATGTATCATTACAGATCCATACAGCAACATGAGCAGCAGCAGCTATATTTGGCTAAATATGGACCAT
Source organism: Oncorhynchus keta (assembly GCF_023373465.1). NCBI lineage: Eukaryota > Metazoa > Chordata > Actinopteri > Salmoniformes > Salmonidae > Oncorhynchus > Oncorhynchus keta. The sequence goes on from NC_068443.1 coordinate 44,883,121, forward strand.
TTGTGGAATTGGCGAGAATCACATTTTTATTTGGGGTACTCCCAACGGCAGCATCGCGTATCCCAGTTTGGAAATATCTGATAGACACTGATTCAAGTGCATTTAATAAAGACATATCAGTAATCGATCATAGCTTCACCTAGTTGACTGTGCCTTTAAAGAGCTTGGAAAATTATGTCATGGCTATAGAAGCTTCTGATAGGCTAATTGACATCATTTGAGTCAATTGGAGGTGTTCCTGTGGATGTATTTACAAGGCCTACCTTCAAACTCAGTGCCTCTTTGCTTGACATCATGGGAAAATCAAAAGAAATCAGCCAAGACCTCAGAAAAACAAGTGTAGACCTCCACAAGTCTGGTTCATCCTTGGGTGCAATTTCCAAACGCCTGAAGGTACCACATTCATCTGTACAAACAATAGTACGCAAGTATAAACACCTTGGGACCACGCAGCCATCATACCGCTCAGGAAGGAGACGCGTTCTGTCTCCTAGAGATGAACGTACTTTGGTGTGTAATGTGTGAAAAAGTGCAAATCAATCCCAGAACAAGCAGCAAAGGACCTTGTGAAGATGCTGGAGGAAACAGGCACAAAAGTATCTATATCCACATAATCTGAAAGGCCACTCTGCAAGAAAGAAGCCACTGCTCCAAAACCGCCATAAAAAAAGCCAGACTACGGTTTTCAACTGCACATGGGGACAAAGATTGTACTTTTTGGAGAAATGTCCTCTGGTCTGATGAAACAAAAATAGAACTGTTTGGCCATAATTACCATCGTTATGTTTGGAGGAAAAAGGGGCACGTTTGCAAGCCGAAGAACACCCATCCCGACCGTGAAGCACAGGGGTGGCAGCATCATGTTGTGGAGGTGCTTTGCTGCAGGAGGGACTGGTGCACTTCACAAAATAGGTGGCATCATGAGGTAGGAAAATACATCCAAAGTTGTGGCAAAATGGCTTAAGGACAACAAAGTCAAGGTATTAGTGGCCATCACAAAGACCTGACCTCAATCCTATAGAACATTTGTGGGCAGAACTGAAAAAGTGTGGGCGAGCAAGGAGGCCAACAAACCTGACTCAGTTACACCAGCTCTGTCAAGGGGAATGGGCCAAAATTCACCCAACCTATTGTGGAAGGCTACCCGAAATGTTTGACCCAAATTTAACCATTTAATGGCAATGCAACCAAATACTAATTGAGTATGTACACTTATGACCCATTGGGAATGTGACAAAAATAAATAAAAGCTGAAATAAATCATTCTCTACTATTATTCTGACATTTCACATTCTTAAATAAAGTGGTCAACCTAACTGACCTAGACAGGGAATTTTTACTAGGATTAAATGTCAGGAATTGTGTAAAACTGAGTGTATGTATGTAAACGTCAACTGTATACACACACACACACACACACACTAAATATTAAGAACACCTGCTCGTTCCATGACACTGACCAGGTGAAAGCTATGATCCCTTATTGATGTCACTTGTTAAATCCATTTCAAATGAAGGGGAGGAGACAGGCTAAAAGAATGTTAAAGAATCATTTAAGCCTCGAGACAATTGAGACAGTGTATGTGCCATTCAGAGGGTGAATGGGCAAGACAAAAGATTTAAGTGCCCTTGAGCGGGGTATGATAGTATGTGCCAGGCGCACCGGTTTGTGTCAAGAACGACAAAGGTGCTGGGTTTGTCACACAACAGTTTCCAGTGTGTATCAAGAAAGGTCCACCAACCAAAAGGACATCCAGCCAACTTCACACAACTGTGGGAAGCATTGGAGTCGACATGGACCAGCATCCCTGTGGAACGCTTCCGACACCTTGTAGAGTCAACATGGGCCAGAATCCCTGTGGAACACTTTCAACACCTTGTAGAGTCAACATGGACCAGAATCCCTGTGGAACACTTCCGACACCTTGTAGAGTCAACATGGACCAGAATCCCTGTGGAACACTTCCAACACCTTGTAGAGTCAACATGGGCCAGAATCCCTGTGGAACACTTCAGACACCTTGTAGAGTCCATTGCCGGATGAATTGAAGTTGTCCTGAGTGCTAAAGCGGGGGTGCAACTCAATATTAGGAAGGTGTTCCTAATGCTTTGTACACACACACACACATTCAAAAAGTATTCAGACACCTAGACTTTTTTCACATTATTTTTTTACGTTACAATGGATTAAATAAAAAGCAAAAACCAAGCCATGAGGTCAAAGGAAATGCCCATAGATCTCTGTGATAGGATTGTGTCGAAGCACAGATCTGGGGATGTGTACCAAAAGATTTCTGCAGCATTGAAGGTCCCCAAGAACACAGCCTCCATCATTCTTAAAATGGAAGAAGTTTGGAACCACCATGACTCTTCCTGAAGCTGACCGCACACGCAAACTGAGCAATCGGGGGGAGAAGGGCCTTGGTCAGTGACCAAAAATCCAATGGTCACTGACAGAGCTCCAGAGTTTCTTCTTTGGAGATGGGGGAACCTTCCAGATGGACAACCATCTCTGCAGCACTCCACCAATCAGGCCGTTATGGTAGAGTGGCCAGACTGAAGCCACACCTCAGTAAAAAGGCGCATGACAGCCTGCTTGGAGTTTGGCAAAAGGCACCTAAAGGACTCTCAGACCATGAGAAACAAGACTCTGGTCTGGGAAAAAAAAATAAGATTGAACTCTTTGGCCTGAATGCAAAGCAACACTTCTAAAGGAAACCTGGCACCATCCCTACAATGAAGCATGGTGGTCATGCTGTGGGGATGATTTTCAGCGGCAGGGACTGGGAGACTAGTCAGGATCGAGGGAAAGATGAACAGAGCAGAAGTACAGAGTGATCCTTGATGAAAACTTCCTCCAGAGCACTCAGGACCTCAGACTGGGGTGAAGGTTCCCCTTCAACAGAACAACGACCCTAAGCACACCACCAATACAACGCAAGAGTGGCTTCGGGACAAGTCTCTGAATGTCCTTGAGTGGCCAAGCCAGAGCCCGGACTTGAACCTGATCTAACATCTCTGGAGAGACCTGAAAATAGATGTGCAGTGACTCACCCCATTCAACCTGACAGAGCTTGAGAGAATCTGCATAGAAGAAAATCCCCAAATAAAATGTGTGCCAAGCTTGTAGTGTCATACCCAAGAAGACTCTAGGCTGTAATCGCTGCCAAAGGTGCTTCAACAAAGTACAGAGTAAAGGGGTCTGAATATTTATGTAAATGTGAGTTGTTTTATTTATACATTTGCAACAATTAATTTTTTATTTTATTTTTAAAAACTGTTTTTGCTTTTTAATTATGGGGTATTGTGAGATTGAGGGAAAAAATATATATATTCCATTATTGAATAAGGCTGTAACGTAACAAGATTTTGGAAAAAGTCGAGGGGTCTGAATACTTTCCAAATATCCATTGTGTTTTACTGTACATTTTAGTGGACTTTTATTGTCCACAGCACAAGGTGCACCTGTGTAATGATGCTCACTTCGTGAGCATTTTATCCTTTGTCAGTATAATCCATCCACCTAATTGATTAATCATAGATGTGATTAATTAGAAGGATCATTACAGGTCAAAGTCTCATCAAGTATGTCTCAGTCAGTCAGTCAGTGTCTCCCTCAGTCAGTGTCTCCCTCAGTCAGTCAGTCAGTGTCTCCCTCAGTCAGTCAGTCAGTGTCTCCCTCAGTCAGTCAGTGTCTCCCTCAGTCAGTCAGTGTCTCTCTCAGTCAGTCAGTGTCTCCCTCAGTCAGTCAGTGTCTCCCTCAGTCAGTCAGTGTCTCCCTCAGTCAGTCAGTGTCTCCCTCAGTCAGTCAGTGTCTCCCTCAGTCAGTCAGTCAGTCAGTCAGTCAGTCAGTCAGTCAGTGTCTCCCTCAGTCAGTCAGTCAGTCAGTGTCTCCCTCAGTCAGTCAGTGTCTCCCTCAGTCAGTCAGTCAGTCAGTGTCTCCCTCAGTCAGTCAGTCAGTCAGTGTCTCAGTCAGTCAGTCAGTCAGTCAGTGTCTCCTCAGTCAGTCAGTCAGTGTCTCCCTCAGTCAGTCAGTCAGTGTCTCCCTCAGTCAGTCAGTCAGTGTCTCCTCAGTCAGTCAGTCAGTGTCTCCCTCAGTCAGTCAGTCAGTGTCTCCCTCAGTCAGTCAGTGTCTCCTCAGTCAGTCAGTGTCTCCCTCAGTCAGTCAGTGTCTCCCTCAGTCAGTCAGTCAGTCAGTCAGTCAGTCAGTCAGTCAGTCAGTGTCCCCTCAGTCAGTCAGTGTCTCCCTCAGTCAGTCAGTGTCTCCCTCAGTCAGTCAGTGTCTCCCTCAGTCAGTCAGTCAGTCAGTCAGTCAGTCAGTCAGTCAGTGTCTCCCTCAGTCAGTCAGTCAGTCAGTGTCTCACTCAGTCAGTCAGTCAGTCAGTGTCTCAGTCAGTCAGTCAGTCAGTCAGTCAGTCAGTCAGTCAGTCAGTGTCTCTCTCAGTCAGTCAGTGTCTCCCTCAGTCAGTCAGTGTCTCCCTCAGTCAGTCAGTCAGTGTCTCCCTCAGTCAGTCAGTCAGTGTCTCCCTCAGTCAGTCAGTCAGTGTCTCCCTCAGTCAGTCAGTCAGTGTCTCCCTCAGTCAGTCAGTCAGTGTCTCCCTCAGTCAGTCAGTCAGCCAGTCAGTGTCTCCCTCAGTCAGTCAGTCAGCCAGTCAGTGTCTCCCTCAGTCAGTCAGTCAGCCAGTCAGTGTCTCCCTCAGTCAGTCAGTCAGCCAGTCAGTGTCTCCCTCAGTCAGTCAGTCAGCCAGTCAGTGTCTCCCTCAGTCAGTCAGTCAGCCAGTCAGTGTCTCCCTCAGTCAGTCAGTCAGCCAGTCAGTGTCTCCCTCAGTCAGTCAGTCAGCCAGTCAGTGTCTCCCTCAGTCAGTCAGTCAGCCAGTCAGTGTCTCCTCAGTCAGTCAGTGTCTCCCTCAGTCAGCCAGTCAGTGTCTCCCTCAGTCAGTCAGTCAGCCAGTCAGTGTCTCCCTCAGTCAGTCAGTCAGCCAGTCAGTGTCTCCCTCAGTCAGTCAGTCAGCCAGTCAGTGTCTCCCTCAGTCAGTCAGTCAGCCAGTCAGTGTCTCCCTCAGTCAGTCAGTCAGCCAGTCAGTGTCTCCCTCAGTCAGTCAGTCAGCCAGTCAGTGTCTCCCTCAGTCAGTCAGCCAGTCAGTGTCTCCCTCAGTCAGTCAGCCAGTCAGTGTCTCTCTCTCAGTCAGTCAGCCAGTCAGTGTCTCCCTCAGTCAGTCAGCCAGTCAGTGTCTCCCTCAGTCAGTCAGCCAGTCAGTGTCTCCCTCAGTCAGTCAGCCAGTCAGTGTCTCCCTCAGTCAGTCAGTCAGCCAGTCAGTGTCTCCCTCAGTCAGTCAGCCAGTCAGTGTCTCCCTCAGTCAGTCAGCCAGTCAGTGTCTCCCTCAGTCAGTCAGCCAGTCAGTGTCTCCCTCAGTCAGTCAGCCAGTCAGTGTCTCCCTCAGTCAGTCAGCCAGTCAGTGTCTCCCTCAGTCAGTCAGCCAGTCAGTGTCTCCCTCAGTCAGTCAGCCAGTCAGTGTCTCCCTCAGTCAGTCAGCCAGCCAGTGTCTCCCTCAGTCAGTCAGCCAGCCAGTGTCTCCCTCAGTCAGTCAGTCAGTGTCTCCCTCAGTCAGTCAGTCAGTCAGTCAGTGTCTGTCTCCGTCAGTCAGTGTCTCCGTCAGTCAGTGTCCGTCAGTCAGTGTCCCCGTCAGTCAGTGTCTCCCTCAGTCAGTCAGTCAGTGTCTCCCTCAGTCAGTCAGTCAGTGTCTCCCTCAGTCAGTCAGTCAGTGTCTCCCTCAGTCAGTCAGTCAGTGTCTCCCTCAGTCAGTCAGTCAGTCAGTCAGTCAGTCAGTCAGTGTCTCCCTCAGTCAGTCAGTCAGTCAGTCAGTCAGTGTCTCCCTCAGTCAGTCAGTCAGTCAGTCAGTGTCTCCCTCAGTCAGTCAGTCAGTGAGTTGAAATTCACACCTATGTTTCCAAACTGAATGATCAAAAATGAATAAACATTTCAGCAAATATATAACATGAAGACTAAAACTACATACGACACAATAGAAGCCAATCCTTGAAGAAACCCCCGACCTTCTGTTTGTCCTTGTACATTTTGCCCAGTGTGAGGAAGTGCTCGATGAGGAACATGAAGTAGACTCCGCCCAGGGCCGTCAACCCCTTCCACACCCCGTCCAGGTCATGGTCCTCTTCCTCCTCCCCGTGGAGACCGTGCCCTGATGTCTTGTTCACAGAGTGCTGATGGTGGTGGCCCCCCTGAGACTGGTGGGGTAGAGGAGGATATGGGAATTTATGAGGGAGTGTGACTGAAGTATAGGAAGCAATAGGTGCATTTGTTTTAGCTCACCAGAGCACCAGGGGGGCAGTTTTTGTACAGACCATTCAAATTGGTCCTAACTAATGTAACCAATCATTGTGACTTTTTTCTGATTCATGGCAATCTTGACTTAAGTGCAGCTCAGAATGATTAACTGGCCAGTCACATTGACCAAGCGTCATGTTTAGCTTTTAGAAACAACCCCCATGTTCTGCCCCAATATGTAGTGCTCCAAAGCAGTCATCTAGTGTGACTCACGTGGGGTATGAGGTGTAGGAAGGCGTCTCCGCTCAGCGTGCCCACAGCCAGCGCCACCAGGAAGCTGAGCAGGAACTTGAAGAAAACCCGGTTCATCAACGGGATGAGCACCACGCCAGCCAAGGACAGCAGGCTGATGATGGTGATGGAGACAAAGCCGCCGGCCCACGCTAGAACACACATACACACGTTCAAATACACGCACAGATCCAGTTTTTGATTAAAAGTTTCATTGGTGCAAGTGAAACGGTGACATTTTAGCACACTGCTAATTGCTCAAGCAAAATGTCCCCCAAAAGTATAAATAGACCAACTGGTGTAATGGAATGAAATTAGCACAGTGAAAGACATTTAATGACAACTAATAGATTCATCTTCATCTACCACAGAATTGGAGAGGCAGAATACGAAGGAGGACGCCATACTGAAAATTAACCCGGTCGCAAAATACAGCGGTTCTTACCTGCTTGAATTGAGCCTAATTTGTTGTTGTTGTTGTTTTCATTCACTTGATGGTCCTCGTGAGTGTGATCATGGTTGTGATCATGGTTGTGATCATGGTTGTGATCATGGTTGTGATCATGGTTGTGATCACCATGGTGATGAGGATTATTATTCTTGTGAACTGGAAGGCAGAAGAAAAAAAAACATGTGATTAATGCATATAAGGAATTGCTAAAAACGAATATGCTTAATAGTTTTACTAATTTTCTTTACATTATGCTGTAGTAAGTGACATACTCTTCAAAATGTCATTATTGTCCAGGCACAATCTGACTTCATTAACCAGTTCAGAAGAAGCACTTTGGCTGGATATAAAAGTAACAGATTGTGCCTTTTAGGCAAGCCAAAAGAGGAACCGTACTCTTCAGACCAGAAAAATGGAACATGTGCAGATTACAGTATGCACTATTATCAATCTTGCAGTTAATATTTCTCTAAATGTACCAAAACACATGTGAAACTCAAGGTCAAAATCAAGAGACCTCAGCCACTTGAGTGTCCAACTGACTTGCCATGAAATTCAATCAAAGCAGCTATAATTACATTACATTACATTTCATTGTTGTCTGCAAGCTGAATAAACCGAGGAGAGTAAAAAAAAGAAGAGATTCCTGCACACTGCTCGCTCACAGTTACCCTTTTGTTCTGACAAAGATTGGCTGACTCTAACATTGGCACTTCAAACAATTATTGCATTATGCGAGAACAGGTATCATATTATATATTCCAAAGCACCTACCAGAGACTCCCACTAGATTAGCAAGTGGATCCCATGTTTTTATTACTTTCTGGCTAGACAGTGTGAGTTGACTACACTTTCTGTAAGAGGAGATACAGGCTCTGTCGATATGGTTTTGAAATCAATCCTCTGCTCGTCCCCCCTTCCAACAGCACTGATTGACCTGACAGATGAAATCAATACAGCACATAGTAAGGCTGGCTTTGACCCGGTTTCCCAATAGCGATGGAACTTAGGAGTGTTTAACGATGCATTTTTACTGATGAACCATGCGTTTCCCAAAAACGTCACACACAGAGAGAGAGAGAGCGGTCGCTAAGGGAGTCGTTTGTCGAGACGGGGTCAGCGTTCTCCATTCAAATAGTTCCTTAAAAATATCATTAATTCACAATACTGACGACAGATCAGCCCCAGAGATATCACCAACTACGGCTGCAAATATTGAGGGGTGGCATATTCTAATGCTTACCCAATAAAAAGATTTGGCACATCTTTGCGCAAAATAGAAGTCTATTGAAAACACCTATAGGCTACTGTTTAGATGTTAATGCAGTCATCTCTGTTTCCAAAATAGAAGTCTATTGAAAACACCTATAACCTACTGTTTAGATGTTAATGCAGTCATCTCTGTTTCCAAAATAGAAGTCTATTGAAAACACCTATAGGCTACTGTTTAGATGTTAATGCAGTCATCTCTGTTTCCAAAATAGAAGTCTATTGAAAACACCTATAGCTGTTTAGATGTTAATGCAGTCATCTCTGTTTCCAAAATAGAAGTCTATTGAAAACACCTATAGGCTACTGTTTAGATGTTAATGCAGTCATCTCTGTTTCCAAAATAGAAGTCTATTGAAAACACCTATAGGCTACTGTTTAGATGTTAATGCAGTCATCTCTGTTTCCAAAATAGAAGTCTATTGAAAACACCTATAGCTGTTTAGATGTTAATGCAGTCATCTCTGTTTCCAAAATAGAAGTCTATTGAAAACACCTATAGGCTACTGTTTAGATGTTAATGCAGTCATCTCTGTTTCCAAAATAGAAGTCTATTGAAAACACCTATAGGCTACTGTTTAGATGTTAACGCAGTCATCTCTGTTTCCAAAATAGAAGTCTATTGAAAACACCTATAGCTGTTTAGATGTTAACGCAGTCATCTCTGTTTCCAAAATAGAAGTTATTGAAAACACCTATAGCTGTTTAGATGTTAATGCAGTCATCTCTGTTTCCAAAATAGAAGTCTATTGAAAACACCTATAGGCTACTGTTTAGATGTTAATGCAGTCATCTCTGTTTCCAAAATAGAAGTCTATTGAAAACACCTATAGGCTACTGTTTAGATGTTAATGCAGTCATCTCTGTTTCCAAAATAGAAGTCTATTGAAAACACCTATAGGCTACTGTTTAGATGTTAACGCAGTCATCTCTGTTTCCAAAATAGAAGTCTATTGAAAACACCTATAGCTGTTTAGATGTTAACGCAGTCATCTCTGTTTCCAAAATAGAAGTCTATTGAAAACACCTATAGGCTACTGTTTAGATGTTAACGCAGTCATCTCTGTTTCCAAAATAGAAGTCTATTGAAAACACCTATAGCTGTTTAGATGTTAACGCAGTCATCTCTGTTTCCAAAATAGAAGTCTATTGAAAACACCTATAGCTGTTTAGATGTTAATGCAGTCATCTCTGTTTCCAAAATAGAAGTCTATTGAAAACACCTATAGCTGTTTAGATGTTAATGCAGTCATCTCTGTTTCCAAAATAGAAGTCTATTGAAAACACCTATAGGCTACTGTTTAGATGTTAACGCAGTCATCTCGGTTTCCAAAATAGAAGTCTATTGAAAACACCTATAGCTGTTTAGATGTTAACGCAGTCATCTCTGTTTCCAAAATAGAAGTCTATTGAAAACACCTATAGCTGTTTAGATGTTAATGCAGTCATCTCTGTTTCCAAAATAGAAGTCTATTGAAAACACCTATAGGCTACTGTTTAGATGTTAACGCAGTCATCTCGGTTTCCAAAATAGAAGTCTATTGAAAACACCTATAGCTGTTTAGATGTTAACGCAGTCATCTCTGTTTCCAAAATAGAAGTCTATTGAAAACACCTATAGCTGTTTAGATGTTAATGCAGTCATCTCTGTTTCCAAAATAGAAGTCTATTGAAAACACCTATAGCTGTTTAGATGTTAATGCAGTCATCTCTGTTTCCAAAATAGAAGTCTATTGAAAACACCTATAGCTGTTTAGATGTTAATGCAGTCATCTCTGTTTCCAAAATAGAAGTCATCACCTATAGCTGTTTAGATGTTAATGCAGTCATCTCTGTTTCCAAAATAGAAGTCTATTGAAAACACCTATAGGCTACTGTTTAGATGTTAACGCAGTCATCTCTGTTTCCAAAATAGAAGTCTATTGAAAACACCTATAGCTGTTTAGATGTTAACGCAGTCATCTCTGTTTCCAAAATAGAAGTCTATTGAAAACACCTATAGCTGTTTAGATGTTAATGCAGTCATCTCTGTTTCCAAAATAGAAGTCTATTGAAAACACCTATAGGCTACTGTTTAGATGTTAACGCAGTCATCTCGGTTTCAAAATAGAAGTCTATTGAAAACACCTATAGGCTACTGTTTAGATGTTAATGCAGTCATCTCTGTTTCCAAAATAGAAGTCTATTGAAAACACCTATAGCTGTTTAGATGTTAATGCAGTCATCTCTGTTTCCAAAATAGAAGTCTATTGAAAACACCTATAGGCTACTGTTTAGATGTTAACGCAGTCATCTCTGTTTCCAAAATAGAAGTCTATTGAAAACACCTATAGCTGTTTAGATGTTAACGCAGTCATCTCGGTTTGAAGCATCGTTTTATACATCACTTCTCTGTATCACATTGCAAAGACATTGTCAACTTCATATTTGTAGTCAACTTTTGTTCTGAAGTTATCGGTGGTCAGAGACAGATGAACTATGTATTCTGTTTAGCGGAGCTCTCGTGTATTAAGTAAGGCGGGAGGGCATAAAAAACCCCATCTAAAGACACATTTAGCTGTTCGATGAGTGGTCTGAGCGAGGCATTAGATTACAAGCGTTTTTTCAAGTGCAACATCAATAACGATGGTTATGGTAAACAGCTTGGATATTTAACAATGCTCCTATGAAGGTTCTAACCATGACATCAGCCTTAAGATGCTTTTGGGAAACCGGGTCCCTGGTCAGTTCTTTCAGATCAGTTCAATGAAATGAAGAGAAGAAGTAGGGAGAGGTCCGATCTTTTTCGATCAATTGCGAAAGAGCCATAATCATACCTTTGTTGACATGCTGGGGTGTTTGGTTGCCGTGCAGTATGCAGGACTTGGCATCGATCTGGTTGAGAAGGGCAGGACAGAGGTAGCTGAAGTCACTGAGAGACAGGGGCCCTTTGGCCATTCCATGGGACGACAGGATACTGGAGGCATTCAAACACTAAAATATACAACGACGATACAAATTATGCATGTGCCCAAATACACAAACTAAATATGAAGCAAGCACATACAGTACATATATAGCTTGATGATTTGTTTTGACAAAGATATGCGAGAGAGAACCCAATTAGAAAAAAGTTCTGAATATGGGACAATGAAATAACTGGAAGACAGAATTGAGTTCAAGCACATCAGACACCTAAATATGGGAGAAACATTTGTCATATACAATGACAAATGTCGAAGTGGTACGTGCAATGGGAATTATGAGTATGAGAATGTTTGTGTGGTATCAAACACCCCGAATGTCACATTGCTGCCCACATCCTACCTCTGCTTTCTCCTGTATGTGACCTTGGCTCTGGTTGTGGAGGCTGTCCTGACCATGACTGTGGTCATCATGACTGTGGTCATCATGACTGTGGTCATCATGACTGTGTTCATGATCATGGTTGTGATCATTATGGTCAGTATCGTGGTCATCTAAGTGCGGATTATCCGAGCCCTCCTGCCTGACCATGGGTGGCTGCGTTTGGTTCTCAGCCCCCAGAGAGTTGCTGACCAGTATGACAGAGGTCAGACTAGCAGTGGGGGCTTCCCGCCGACTGCGCACTGCCTCAGTGGTGGTGCTAATCTCCTGCGCTGCGGTGGTTTTCTTCACATAGAGGTTATGGTGGGCATCCGAATTCTCCACTTTCTTCCCCAGGACAGGGTCATCTACTTTGGGCACCTTGGGGGTCTCGGGAACCTTTTTGGGCTCAACGGGGGGGCGGCGGGAGTGCTTTTGACGGTGTGTGCCATTGTGGTCGTCCTCGTGTTGGTGGTTACGGTGGTGGTTGTGGTGTCCATGCCGATGCCCCTCTGCTCCGTCGTCCACGGGTTGGTCATGGTGTTGCACCATGACCTTTCGTATTCGGTCCAGTCCCACGTTTTCCAACAGCCGCTTCAGGCCTGCCAGCGAAATGGTGCCATTCTCCCCGTACCTGTACAATTTCAAATAATGTATATTTAGGCATTATGCAGCGGATTTTCATCACCTTTGTACACAGTTCACACATTCAGAACGCGAATAAATCAAAATAGCTATATTATACCCTATTAAAAACACACTCAAGGTGTACATATAGACCAGAGAAAGGTTTGAGCAAAGTTTTTTATTTTTAACAACTGCAAACTTCAAGGGAGTTGACCTTTAAACAGGTCAACATTCACAAGGCCGCAGGGCCAGACAGACTACCAGGAAGCATACTCAGAGAATGCACTGACAAGCTTGGCAGGGGTCTCCACTGAATTTTTCAACCCCTCCCTGACCCAGTCTGTAATACCTACATGTTTCAAGCAGATCACCACAGTTCCTGTTCCCAAGAACTGAACTACAGGTCTCCTCAGATCCACCCGTACCCAAAAAACTGAAACGTGAGCCGGATCCAGAATTCTAAATAACGTCACAGTTCTGGGTCAGATCTGATTATAAACAGGTTTTGGTGTGTGTCATTTTAACTGAGTGGTCCGGAAGGGCCAGTACAGATCCACAACGAGACTGCTGCAGTAGAGAGAGAGAGAGAAATTGCACAATGTATGCTGCTGTTCTGGCTTTCCACAAGAGTAAAGCGTGGCGCGTGTACATTTACATTTAAGTCATTTAGCAGACTGTTGTTGTAGTTGTTGTTGTTGTTGTTGTTGTTGCTGGAAATCACACAAGCCATCAAAGAGGCAACAGGCTACAGTCAGAGCCTCCGTGTGGCGAAAGTTAGGCCTAAATCAATGGAAGATGGAACTAAAATGACATCATTAAAAGGAGAAGGATAGGCTACAAGGACCAAGAGCCAACAGGTAGACTGCTTGCTACTTAAAATTCTGAATGGAGTGGTTATTATTTGTAACTGTAGGATAAGAAAGTGCATGCACTGAAGCCTGAATTAGCCTAGCTAGCTTCTCCTAGTTTAATGCAGTCAAGACAGGTACTACGTAATCATAGTTTATGTTAAATAACAGTAGACTAATAGCTGCCACGGCTATAGAGCAAGTCGGGTTGGTTGGTTGAAGTCTCTCTTCTCACCCTTCCTGCGTCACAGTACGGCCCCTCTCCCTCCTCTCATTCTGTATCAGCTCCGGTTAATGAAGTAGCTTAAAAAAAATATATACTGTATATATTTTCTGCTGCTTCCCTCACTTGGATTGGACCGGGTCTGGATCCGACCAGGTCTATACAGAACAGGTATAGTTGTCCTCGGGCACATTCGGAACCAGTCATATTTATATATATTTATTTTGGAAGACCTCTAGACTGAACACCTCCCTTTGCAAGTGGATTCTGGACTTCCTGACGTCCAGGCAGTGAAGGTAGGCAACTGCCATGCTAACCCCTCAACATGGTTGGTGGGTTGGGTGCTTAGTCCCCTCCTGTACTCCCTGTTCACCCACAACTGCGTCGGCAGGCACGACTCCAACGCCGTCATTAAGTTTGCTGATGACCCGACGGTGGTAGGCCTGGACACCCCGAAAACGACGAGACAGCCTAAAGCGAGGTCGTCAGAGACCGGTCAGTGTAGTACCAGGACGACGACCTCTACCTCAACGTCAGCAAGACAAAGGAGCTGATTGTGGACTGCAGGAAACGGAGGGCCGAGCATGAGGGGTCATGAGGGGTCATGAGGGGTCAAGAGGGGTCAAGAGGGGTCAAGAGCGTCAATTTCCTCTGTATCCACATCACTAAGGATCATAGTACACACACACACACAAACACTGTCGTGAAGAGGGCCCCTTCCGGACACTGACAAGTTTTATCATGGGCCCTCAAATCCTCAAAATAACTCTACATCTGCACCATTGACAGCATCTTGACTGGCTGCATCACCTCTTGGTACGCCAACTGTTTCGCATCCAACGCCAAGGCGCTACAGAAGGTAGTGTGTACAGCCCAGTACGTCACTGGGGTTGGGCTCCCTGCCATCTAGGACCTCTATACCAGGCAGTGTCAGAGGAAGGCTGCAGCCACCCAAGTCATAGACTGTTCTCTCTGCTACCGCACGGCATGCGGTACCGATACACCAAGTCTGGAACCAACAGGGTCCTTAACAGCTTCCACCCCCAAGCCATTAAGACGGCTAAATAGTTATCTAAATACGGACTACCTGCCAGTTTTGAACTGACTTTGACTCATCACATAGATCATAAACAGTAGTGGATCTTGTTGCCTAGTCACTTAATTACTAGTTATGTGTACACATCTACCTCAATTACTTCGTACCACTGCACAGCGACTCTGCATGTACCCTGCGTATATAGTCAAGTAATCGTTAGTGATGGTGTATTTCTTACTTTTCTATTTTCTCTCTGCATTGTTGGGAAGGGCCAGTAAGTAAGCATTTCACAGTTCGTAAACAACCGCTGTAGACTAAACATGTTTAGAATAAAAATTGGACTTGAGGTCATGACTTACCTGGACTACCTATTGAGATGTGCCTTAAGTCAGGTGTTAAAGGTGAAAAAGGAGACTGGAGCTCCACTTGAAGGATTTACCTGTCGAAGAGAGCTTCCAGGTGCTGCCGCTGGGTCTGTTCTGCCATCTGGGTGTCGATAGTGGACAGAAACTCACTGCCACTTTTACCAGTCTCCCCAGTGACACGAGTGCACTCTGGACCAGTGTCCCCAGTAGAGCAGGGCCAACACATAGCAAGACCCAGCACTGCCAGGGCAGCTGCTGCCCACCTCCTCGTTGCCATTCCCTCTAAAAGTGAATCAAATGGAACACGGTCATAGGTTAGTTGATTGCTCAAACAGTCTTGCAAATGCAAGCCGTTTCGGTAGCCGTGACCGATACCATGTGCACACTGTCGTGCCGACCCAAATTATGCAGGCTCAAATAAACTCAGCAAAAAAAAGAAACGTCCTCTCACTGTCAACTGTGTTTATTTTCAAACTTAAATAAATGTAAATATTTGTATGAACATAAGATTCAACAAAAGTTCCACAGATTAGTGACTAACAGAAATGGAATAATGTGTCCCTGAACGGGGGGTCAAAATCAAAAGTAGCAGTCAGTATCTGGTGTGGCCACCAGCTGCATTAAGTACTGCAGTGCATCTCCTCCGCATGGACGGCACCAGATTTGCCAGTTCTTGCTGTGAGATGTTACCCCACTCTTCCACCAAGGCACCTGCAAGTTCCCGGACATTTCTGGGAGTTGAGTTCCGGCCATGGCAGAACACTTGACATTCCTGTCTTGCAGGAAATCACAAACAGAATGAGCAGTATGGCTGGTGGAATTGTCATGCTGGAGGGTCATGTCAGGATGAGCCTGCAGGAAGGGTACCACGAGGGAGGAGGATGTCTTCCCTGTAACGCACAGCATTGAGATTGCCTGCAATGACAACTGCGACTTGTTAGTGAAGAGCACTTTTTGCCAGTCCTGTCTGGTCCAGCGAGTTGTGCCCATAGGTGACGTTGTTGCCGGTGATGTCCGGTGAGGACCTGCCTTACGACAGGCCTACAAGCCCTCAGTCCAGCCTCGCTCAGCCTATTGCTGACAGTCTGAGCACTGATGGAGGGATTGTGCATTCCTGGTGTAACTCGGGCAGTTGTTGTTGCCATCCTGTACCTGTCCCGCAAAGTGTGATGTTCAGATGTACCGATGTGTTAGAGTGGTCTACCACGGAGAGGACGATCAATTGTCCATCCTGTTTCCCTGTAGCGCTGTCTTAGGCTTCTCACAGTATGTACATTGCAATGTATTGCCCTGGCCACATCTGCAGTCCTCATGCCTCCTTGCAGCATGCCCAGCATGTTCACACACATGAGCAGGGACCCTGGGGATCTTTCTTTTGGTGATTTTCAGAGTCAGTAGAAAGGCCTCTTTAGTGTCCTAACTTTTCATAACTGTGACCTTAATTGCCTACCATCTGTAAGCTGTTGGTGTCTTAACGACCGTTCCACAGGTGCGTGTTCATTAATTGTTTATAGTTCATTGAACAAGCATGGGAAAGTGTTTAAAATCCTTTACAGTAAAGATCTGTGAAGTTATTTGGATTTTTACTAATTATCTTTGAAAGACAGAGTCCTGAAAAAGGGACGTTTCTTTTTTTGCTGAGTTCTTCCTTTTCAGCAGGGTTAATAGAGAAACTATGGTGGATGCATAACCAGGCTTGCCGGCCATCTCAAAACAGCTTGATTTGGCCGTGTTCAGTACGGCTTAGTAGTGTGAAAAGGATATGATACAGGAGACTATTGAGACTTTGTATTCAAAAGCCCACACAATAAATCTTAGTGTTTGTGTTAAGTGAATGAGTGAGTGTGTGTAGACACCCGAGCTGAGCCATAAAGCAAACGGAGCATTTACCACCCCACTATCAGATTAGGGGTGGGGCAATTTATGCCCCAACTTTTTATCTGAAATTCCCATCACCCACTGCTTAACTATGCATTTTTGCAGATAGAAAAAGCTAATGCTGTTAATATTTATCTTTAGAAATTAGCATGGCATTTACTTAGCCAATTAATATAATGCAGCTTTGTATTTTACAGCCCATCTCCAAAGCGAACGGTTTAGACCATCTGGAAACATATGCAGCTGCCCGACCAATGCGACAACAGCTGCCCGACCAATGCGACAACAGCTGCCCGACCAATGCGACAACAGCTGCCCGACCAATGCGACAACAGCTGCCCGACCAATGCGACAACAGCTGCCCGACCAATGCGACAATATTCAGTTCACAAATATGGATTGCTGTCCTGTAAGAAATTACCCTAAAAATGACAAATATAAAAAAAGGAAAGCTATTTCTTATGGTCTAAATCAAATCTATAGGATTGAAAACACCAATCAGTAGTTGGATGTGTTGTGTGTCCACTCTGCTAGGCTATACCACTCCAGTAACTCCATTTTCTACAGCGAATGGAAACAATGACCTGGCAACTAATAGAAACCAATAACTTTAGTAGAATAGTAGAAAACCAATAGCTTTTGCTCATGATGAAAATAAATTGTGTGGTCATCCTCACAAGTCAACCCAGTCCTTCTCGAAAGCAATTCAATGTGTCCTTCCATACACTATACCCCTCAGACCTTTGGGGTAGCAGGTAGCCTAGTGGTTAGAGCATTGGGCCAGTAACCCAAAGGTTGCTGAATCCAATCCCCGAGCTGACAAGGTAAAAATGTGTTGTTCTGCCCCCTGAACAAGGCAGTTAACCCACTGTTCCCCTGAACAAGGCAGTTAACCCACTGTTCCCCTGAACAAGGCAGTTAACCCACTGTTCCCCTGAACAAGGCAGTTCCCCTGAACAAGGCCCCACTGTTCCCCAAGGCAGTTAACCCCACTGAACAAGGCAGTTAACCCCACTAACCCCACTGTTCCCCTGAACAAGGCAGTTAACCCCCCACTGTTCCCAAGGTAACCCCACTGTTCCCTGAACAAGGCAGCTCCCATTTCCCCTGTAACCCACTGTTCCGCGGTAATTGTAATTTGTTCATAACTGACTGGCCTAGTTAAAGATTACATTAAGAAAATTAAATAAACTCTGGACCTCAAAGCCAGTTCCACTGCTTATTTTTCCTTCTTCAGTTTTCCCCCTCAGGGACTGATTAAGACCTGGGACACGAGGTGTGTGCAACTATTTAATCAGGTAGCACAGAAAACCAGCAGACTCTGGATCTCATAGGTTAAGAGTTGAATACTCCTGACCACATTTACAGTCGCACCAATATCCCGTTATTATTCGGAGTACTCTGTTTAAGAGTTGACTTATATAAACATATCCTGTTTACAATAGCCCCAAAATGTTTGTATCCCGGTTATGAGACACCCGGATAAGAAACCTGGCTTATATTAGACGGGATACTGTGGCATGTAAACATCTTATCCAGTTTACTGTTGTTTTTGTCTCGGCAGGCTCAGTTTCACAGATCGTGGGTGATGTTTTCATCTGATTGTCAAACAAATCCCTTCAAAAAGTAGGCTACCGCAGTTCGATCCAGCATAATTTTATTATTTATTTTTGCTGATACTCCATACTGGACAGTATAGCCTACTTTCACCCCTAATTTGGCAATGTTTCTGCAAATCATTTCCGACATTTGGTAGGCCATTTGTTTGTCAAGTATAGTTGGATCGATGCAGCTTCTCTTTTGTCATAACTTGTTGCCCCAGAAGACTAAATAAAGTAGGACTCACGAGAATAATGTCTTAAGGTGTTTTTATATATAGTGCTCTTTAAAAATAACTGATCTCAGTCCTCTTTAAAAAGAACTAAATAACTCAGGTTTCTTTGTATTCACACTGCCCTTGCCATTGAATGAGGAGTCAAAATGAGGTGTCAACTTTTGCCAGTTTACCTCACCTATTTTGTGGAGTTCTCTTCGCATTCACAATGTTTAGAAAGGAACCAAGGTCTTTTTTCCCAACATGCACACTGGCTTTATACAAAGTGCAGGACAAGCCAGGTGGTATCAGATAACTATTCACATTTTGGAAGCTAATAGATTTAATTTAGTTATGATACATAATGGTAATCAGAAGATACTATTAACATGTACATTTGATTGGTAACAGAATAAATGCCAAATAAATAATGCTGTAATTAAAAATTTTTTAAAAATCTACACCCACGGTAGGCTACTGCCCCTTTAAGAGCTAGAATAGATTTTGTACCCTATGGTGCGATTTTCACAAAATATATTGGTCTTGGCCATAGTGGAGTTTGGAGTGTGACTGAGGTTGTGGACAGGTGTCTTTTATACTGATATCAAGTTCAAACAGGTGCCATTAATACAGGTAACGAGTGGAGGACAGAGGTGCCTCTTAAAGAAGAAAAGTTACAGGTCTGCGAGAGCCAGAAATCTTGCTTGTTTGTAGGTGACCAAATACTTATTTTCCACCATAATTTGCAAATAAATTCATTTAAAAAAATCCTACAATGTGATTTTCTGGATTTTTTCCCCTCATTTTGTCTGTCATAGTTGAAGTGTACCTATGATGAAAATTACAGGCCTCTCATCTTTTTAAGTGGGAGAACTTGCACAATTGGTGGCTGACTAAATACTTTTTTGCCCCACTGTACATCTTAAACGAAATGGGCCTCAAGATCTCATCACGGTATTTCTGTGCATTCAAATTGACGTCGATAAAATGCAATTGTGTTTGTTGTCAGAAGCTTATGCCTGTTAAAAAAAAATCAGCTTCTTGACATGCCACACCTTTCAGGTGGATGGATTATCTCAGGAAAGGAGAACTGCTCAAACATGGATATAAATACATTTGTGCACACTGGAAAGATTGGTCCTGTGCTAAATGGTATCAGTTTGACCAGTTGAGTAAACGAAAAGCTGAGAAAATTATGAAACACGTTTCTGATAAAACTTCAGTACTTCAGCATAACAGTGTCAGAGACCACACATTACAAGCGCATTTCGTATTTTCTCAAGAGATGCTGAAATAAATATTTCTCCACTCCTGTTAGAGACAAAAT
Organism: Oncorhynchus keta; assembly: GCF_023373465.1. Classification (NCBI taxonomy): domain Eukaryota; kingdom Metazoa; phylum Chordata; class Actinopteri; order Salmoniformes; family Salmonidae; genus Oncorhynchus; species Oncorhynchus keta. Next base: position 44,902,856 of record NC_068443.1, read on the forward strand.
TAACATCAGTTGTATAATTTTACTGCAAGAAATGCATTATTCTGCAGAAGTTAATATTATATTGTGCAACATGTGAGATGTTCTAGGCCTTACAGTCAGTGTCCAGATTTCACTTACTATTCCACTTGATTCCATATGAGGAATATTCAGTTTATTCGTGGCTACAGGGATACTTGTGAGCGGGATATCAAAGATGGGTGTAAAACAGCTTATCCCAATTAAGACCATAAGCGGGATATGAGCTACTATTCGGAATGCAGTGCACGTGGTCATTGTGTTTTTGGAACTTTGATCATTTAAGACCATAACACTGAAACCATTTCAACTGCTGCTGCCTAATGGTTTGCTTGTTCACTGGGATTAGTCTAACTAATCCAGACCTCTATTGACCAGAATAAACCAGAGGCAGGACAAAGATTACAGTGCCTTCAGAAAGTATTCAGACCCCTTGACTTTTTCCACATTACAGGCTTATTCTAAAAGGGATTAAATACAACACACACAATAGCCTATGACAAACTGAAAACAGGTTTAGTTGGCAAATGTTTAAATCATTTTTGAAACAATTTTACACATGATCCTTTCCTATGACACTTGAAATTGATCTCAGGTGCATCCTGTTTCCATCCTTGAGACGTTTCTACGACTTAATTGGAGTCCACCTGTGGTATATTAAATTAATTGGTGGTTGCCATAGTTTGTTATAGTCCCGTACCCCTTCAAACATTCACCCTCCAGCTGCGTACCCCTTCTCTCTCTAGCACCAGAGTCAGCACACTGTCAAAATGTTGTTTTGCCAGCATTGTAAGCCTGCCACACAAACATGAGAACGAGTGTGAGTTTGTCACTTCCCACGAGCCGGGTTGTGACAAAGAGCTCTTATAGGACCAGGGCACAAAAAAAAAAAAAAAAAAAAAAAAAAAAAAATGTTGCTGCTCTTTATTTAGCCATCTTACATATGAACACTTATGAAAAGGGTGTGCTTGAAAGGATGCACACAACACTGCAATGTTGGGTTGTATTGGAGAGAGTCTCAATCTTAATAAATAATTTCACACAGTTTGTGCCTGTATTTAACCTGTCTCCTCCACCTCATCTAGACCAGTGGCTCCCAAACTTTTTATAGAGTTTGAGAGTCTGTCTTAAATCATTTCCCACACACAGTCTGTGCCTGTATTTAGTTTTCGTGCCAGTGAGGGCCGAGAATCCACTCTTACATAGGTACGTGGTTGCAAAGTGCATCAGTGTCTTAACAACACGATTTACCAAGGCAGGATACTCTGAGCGCAGCCCAATCCAGAAATCTGGCAGTGGCTTCTGATTAAATTAAATTTTCACAGAACCGCTTGTTGCAATTTCGATGAGGCTCTCTTGTTCAGATATCGTTAAGTGGACTAGAGGCAGGGAATGAAAGGGATTACAAATCCAGTTGTTTGTGTCATCCGTTATGGGAAAGTACCTGCGTAATTGCGCACCCAACTCACTCAGGTGCTTCGCTATATCACATTTGACATTGTCCTTAAGCTTGAGTTCATTTGCACACAAAAGTATCATACAATGCTAGAAAGACCTGTGTGTTGTCCTTGTTAATGCAGACAGAGAAGAGCTCCAACTTCTTAATATAGCCTCAATTTTGTCCCGCACGTTGAATATAGTTGCAGTGAGTCCCTGTAATCCTAGATTCAGCTCATTCAGGCGAGAGAAAAAAAACGTCACCCAGATAGGCCAGTCGTGTGAGAAACTAGTCATCATGCAAGCTGTCAAACAAGTGAAAATTACAGTCAGTAAAGAAAACTTTAAGCTAGTCTCTCAAGTAAAAAAAAACGTGTCCATACTTTGCCCCTTGATAACACTTTTACAACATACAGAAGTGTGAGGTGGTTACATGGTCACTGCCCAGATCATTGCATAGTGCAGAAAATACATGAGTTCAGGCCCTTGCTTTAACAAAGTTAACCATTTTCACTGTAGTGTCCAAAACATATTTTTTTTGTAATGACTTGGTGCTGCCTATCTTGGCCAGGGCGCTCTTGAAAAAGAGATTTTAATCTCAATGAGCCCTTCCTGGTTAAATAAAAAAATAAATTTTAAAAACGACCGTATGCACAAGACAATGCAGGACTGGCTTCAGGGCAAGTCTGAATGTCCTTGAGTAGCCCAACCAGAGCCTATGCCACTTTGTTTACATACTCATCTCATATGTATATACTGTACTTGATACCATCTACTGTATCTTGCCTATGCTGCCCTGAACCATCACTCATTCATATATCCTTATGTACATATTATTTATCCCCTTACACTGTGTATAAGACAGTAGTTTTGGATTTGTTAGTTAGATTACTTGTTGGTTATTACTGCATTGTCGGAACTAGAAGCACAAGCATTTCTCTACACTCGCATTAACATCTGCTAACCATGTGTATGTGACAAATAAAATTTGATTTGATGATTTGGATTTGATTTCCTTGAGTAGCCCAACCAGAGCCTGGACTTGAACACAATCTAACATCCCTGGGGAGAGCTGAAAAATAGCTGTGCTGCAACCCTTCTCATCAAACCTGACAGAGATTGAGAAGATCTGCAGAGAAGAGTGGGAGAAACTCCCCAAATACAGGTGTGCCAAGCTTGTAGCGACATACCCAAGAAGACTCGGGGCTGTAATCTCTGCCAAAGGTGCTTCAACAAAGTACTGAGTAAAGGGTCTGAATAATTGTGTAAATGTGATATCAGTTTTAGTTTTTTTTGCAAACCAGTTTTTACTTTGTCATTATGGGGTTGTGTGTAGAGTCAAGTTTTATTTAATCCATGTTAGCATAAGGCTGTAACGTAACAAAATGCAGAAAAAGTTGTCTGAGTACTTTCCGAATACACTGTACATACATAATTACTGTATTGTAATAATTCATAGTTACACTGTAATAACATGTAACTGGTGTTAAATATAGTCTGTAATTACAGGGGTGTAACAACGAATGCTTGGTACCATGCTAGTTACAAATGTTAAAGTTTCCGATAGCATCCTAAAGCAATATTTTTCTCAGCCTGCACCAACCACGTGATAAGTGTTATCCAATTGAAAACCGACCACCTCATTGACACAACTCTGCAATACAGATCTGGAGTCTGATGCCTGAGCCCAAATTGCTTTAAAATGGTTAAATATTTAATGCTGCATTTGACAATGGGCCAAATACTTTAACCATCAATTAAACAGACACATGAATAGTTAAAATTGTGAGATAGGCTTATAATTTGGCAAGCACGAAGGACTATTAAAGCTTGGTTGAATAAGGGTTTATAAATAGTCATAAGACAAAACTCCATCATGTAACCTTAGAAGGGTTTCACAGGTGATGAACATTCTCACTTTTGGATGGGATGCATTGGTGCAATTATTTACTTATAACAGGAAATAAGGCATTATGTCAAGATCTGCCCAACACTCAAAATAACTGAGGTCATGCAGCAGTGCGCAAATAACTGGGTTGAGAAGGTCAGTGTGTGCAAATCCAGGCATGAAAGATTGCCTTGACTAGCTAGCTAGGTACCTTAAAGATGGCAAATATTCTATGGTCCCTACCCGCTAGCTTGGCTCGATGGTCTTATCTTCCATTAACCTTTTCTCAGGGTATCCGTACATCAAGGGTATTACATGAATCTGGAATGTAACAAAACGTGGAAAAGGTCAAGGGGTCTAAATACTTTCCCAATGCACTGTAAGTCTAAGAAGTCAAACTGAATTACTCTCATAGAGGACCGACTTGACTTGTGAGGATGACCACACAACTTAGTTTCATCAAGAGCAAAAGCTATTGGTTTTCTACCCAAAGTTGCAAAGACAATTGTCATAAATAAACACCAGCAAAATAGATAAAAGGGTGTGACAGGAACAGCTGCAAAACCTGGTACTTTCACACTTATTTATGGGGAAAATATAGGTGTTAAACAAGAGGGGAAAAAACAATCAAATTTACTGAGAATACATTACATGGAACGAATAAACAATACACCAAGCTTTATACTATGTGTCAAACAGAACTGATACTGTATACTGGCTGTTGGAGTGGGCAAGATTTGGTTGGAGAGGTCCCCACCTCGCAGGCAAAACATTTTTGTCCCCCCTTCTTGACGGCAGAGATAACATTGTACATTTTAAAGTTAATTTTCTGCAATTCTACACATTTGGCCAAGATTTATACCATGTTAATACGATCTGAGTGAGTGTGACAAATAAAGTTTTTTTTATTTTTAAATGGGGTCCCCTGAAGGTCACGGCGTTGAACACATGCCCTGCGTGGCCTGTTGGTATTTGGCCATGCTTATTACAAGTTTAGATAGATGGGCGAAACTAACTTACCAATCTAAAAATTGGTAGCGGACATGGTTAATTGAGATGACTGACATGAGAGGAAAGACTGCCGATGCACAACCAAATTTCGAAATGACACTGTGCATTCTACTATTCAAACTGAACAGCAAATTGAGACTCTGAAGGACTGGGGACACTAAGCGACCGCTTACGTCTGGCTCCGGCCCTGCGGCTGTGGCCAGTCTGTGGGTGGCTTTTGGCAATTTCTCATGTCTTACTCATTGTTAGGATGACCTTTTGTCCAAATAGGATGTTAGGTACTATATTTATTGAACTTTAGAAATACATTTTAAAAAATGCCAATTTGATGCAATCAATTAGATATAATTTGTTCTGTGAGAAATGTATATCAACTAAACAATGTTGCAGGAATGCTAACCCTATCAGTTTCAAACTACAGAAACGATTTCAGAATAATCTAATAATAAGGTGTTGAAATCCTCTTTCTTGCGCCAAGGTGAATCAGGTGTGCTTAGTTCAGACTTAGCTAGCTACAACAAGCCATTAACAAAGATTTCATCTGTGCTATTAGCCAATTATCTAGCTGGCTAACTAGCATGAAGTGATGTAATGCCATTTCAAAACAACAGGAAAGCAAGGCAATGTTTTCCCCCAGAAATGATGCAACTGCTCTTTATACTTCTACTGGTCAATTTAAGATAGGACTCCGGTACACAGGCGAAAGGCAGGGGCGCTCCAGTAAACTAGGTGATGAACATAATGTTGGACGCAAACTAACAAAAACAACTATATAAGAAGGGGTGGGGGCGGCAATGGTGTCCTTCGCCCCCGCCTGTCGGGCACCGCTTTATTGCGGGTCATGACTGCGAGGACACGTGTTCACCGCAGGCTGGAGCGAAAGAAACGGTGTGCTAGCTAGTTAGGATTCCGGTACACAGCAGGTGAGATGGGTAGTTAGGACACTGGTAGACAGTGTCCTTTTCCCCCGCCTGTCGGGCACCGCTTTATTGCGGGTCATGACTGCGAGAACACGTGTTCACCGCAGGCTGGAGCGAAAGAAACGGTGTGCTAGCCAGTTAGGATTCCGGTACACAGCAGGTGAGATGGGTAGTTAGGACACTGGTAGACAGTGTCCTTTTCCCCCGCCTGTCGGGCACTGCTTTCCAGCAGTTCTGTTAAAGTCGAGAGCAAGTGTTCGGCAGGTGTAAGCAAAGGACACTGTGCTGGGACTCCGTTACACAGCAGGTGTAAGCAAAGGACACTGTGCTGGGACTCCGCTTAACAGCAGGTGTAAGCAAAGGACACTGTGCTGGGACTCCGCTTAACAGCAGGTGTAAGCAAAGGACACTGTGCTGGGACTCCGTTTAACAGCAGGTGTAAGCAAAGGACACTGTGCTGGGACTCCGCTTAACAGCAGGTGTAAGCAAAGGACACTGTGCTGGGACTCCGCTTAACAGCAGGTGTAAGCAAAGGACACTGTGCTGGGACTCCGCTTAACAGCAGGTGTAAGCAAAGGACACTGTGCCGGGACTCCGTTACACAGCAGGTGTAAGCAAAGGACACTGTGCTGGGACTCCGCTTAACAGCAGGTGTAAGCAAAGGACACTGTGCTGGGACTCCGCTTAACAGCAGGTGTAAGCAAAGGACACTGTGCTGGGACTCCGTTTAACAGCAGGTGTAAGCAAAGGACACTGTGCTGGGACTCCGTTACACAGCAGGTGTAAGCAAAGGACACTGTGCTGGGACTCCGTTTAACAGCAGGTGTAAGCAAAGGACACTGTGCTGGGACTCCGCTTAACAGCAGGTGTAAGCAAAGGACACTGTGCCGGGACTCCGTTACACAGCAGGTGTAAACAAAGGACACTGTGCCGGGACTCCGTTACACAGCAGGTGTAAACAAAGGACACTGTGCTGGGACTCCGCTTAACAGCAGGTGTAAGCAAAGGACACTGTGCCGGGACTCCGCTTAACAGCAGGTGTAAGCAAAGGACACTGTGCTGGGACTCCGCTTAACAGCAGGTGTAAGCAAAGGACACTGTGCTGGGACTCCGTTTAACAGCAGGTGTAAGCAAAGGACACTGTGCTGGGACTCCGCTTAACAGCAGGTGTAAGCAAAGGACACTGTGCCGGGACTCCGTTACACAGCAGGTGTAAACAAAGGACACTGTGCTGGGACTCCGCTACACAGCAGGTGTAAGCAAAGGACACTGTGCCGGGACTCCGTTACACAGCAGGTGTAAGCAAAGGACACTGTGCTGGGACTCCGCTTAACAGCAGGTGTAAGCAAAGGACACTGTGCCGGGACTCCGTTTAACAGCAGGTGTAAGCAAAGGACACTGTGCTGGGACTCCGCTTAACAGCAGGTGTAAGCAAAGGACACTGTGCTGGGACTCCGCTTAACAGCAGGTGTAAGCAAAGGACACTGTGCTGGGACTCCGTTTAACAGCAGGTGTAAGCAAAGGACACTGTGCTGGGACTCCGTTTAACAGCAGGTGGGAGAGACACCGGTAGTTCATGTCCTTCCGTGCCTGGCATGCTGGACGGGGGGGGTGTTCCTGCAGATGCAGGAATGAAAACAAGCAAGAAGGCCACGAATTGCAGGCCACAATCACACACCATTGTATCTTTATGGTCAATATTGCTATCCGGGATCGCTGCTTTTACGTCCCAACACATTTCCAAGTTGACATTTAAAAATCGTTTCGTCACAAAGAAATCGGATTGAACAAAACGAGGACAAAACGCATCATCATTTACCGTGTTTGGTCAAAAATGGGGCCAGTATATATCTGAGAATAACTCATCGGGTAAATACGAACGTCGACAGATCCACACTCCTAGTTCGTGTTTGCATACCCACGACAAAAAAAAAATCACTTATAACAACAAACAAAAAAGGCCAACATGCAAGTACCCAGACTCATAGCTAGAGATTTCTTTCTCCTTTCTCAACAGATGCGGCGTTTCGAAGGAACATATGGTGGTTGCTTGCGGGCCTTGCCAGGGCCTAGTCCGGGTGTAGATGATAGGCAATCAAGCGCGAATTAAAAACGATACAATTGTGTTTTGTAACGACACACACAGGAATCTCGGAGACGAAATACACCGAGTTTACTATCAAAATAGAGCGCCGTGAGCTGAATTTATGCACTCTGCACTAGCAAAATCTACGGTGCCGTGTGCAGAGAAAACGTCAAGCAGCATAGACCGGAAACTAAACAAACCCATTGAACAAAAACGCAAGGCGGGCGACATACTCCGCCGCTTAATACATTGTGTTAAAATCTAGCTAAACAATAGCACAAGGCATCTCCTACCTGGAAACCGTAGCGCTTGTAGGATACACGTTTCTTCCAAACCTTCCTTCGAATGAAGTGTGTGTTGGTACAGAATAGTGCTGACTAAAGTATTTATCTCGGCAGGAGAGACGTCTGGTGGTCAAAATGTGCAATAGGGTGCATACCAGTATTAGGTGCATTACCGCCACCTACCGGGAAGGAGTGTGGTGAGACTGATGCTGATCTAGATTCTGCGCTCTCGTCTACATGACTGGGAGAAGGAAGTTGTTGATAAATGGATTACAGTGTGTTCTGGGCGGATTTTGAGCAAATTGGATAAAGGTGAAGCTTATTCCCAGGGACGTAATCATTCTTCTGAGCGTTTGCCTTTGATGTCAGATCTAATTCTATTGGTCACATACACATGGTTCGCAGATGTTAATGCGAGTGTAGTGAAATGCTTGTTCATAAGTTTGACAGTGAAGGAGGATGTGATCTGTTTCTGCTCCTGGACAGTTAGGACATGAACCCGTGTGCAACTGCAGCCCTCAATGTGGGGCGTTCCTGCATGTGGGCATCTGCCTCCCACCCAAGCATCCCATTGGTTCCTTCATGAACACCCCCACTCGAGCATCCCATTGGTTCCTGCCCCCTCCACACCTACTGAAGTCCTCTTTGCTAGCTAGCGGTAGACGGTATCCTTCGATCCCGCCTGTCCTCACCGTCATTAACAAAACACACAGGAAAGCAGTGCCCGACTGGCGGGGATGAAGGAATTTGTCTATCGGTCGCCTCCGCGTGCTAGCTAGCTTGCTAGTTAGCGTCGCCACCCCACATCCCGCCTGCTGTATACCGGAGAAAACCAAGCCTGACGGGCAGGGGCGAAGGACACTGTCTACTGGTCGTCCCCACCTCCTGCTAGCACAACAGGAGGGAGGCTGGGGCGACACCAAGTACTAGCTAGCTTGATAGTTAGCGACACAGAGTGCTTGCTAGACAGCACACGCTCCGGGCTGCTGGGTACCGGAGTCCTCCTTAGGACGAGCTGGTTAAACTAGCACCAAGTGTCCTTCGCTCATAGTACAGCACAGGTAGTTTTTGATGAGTTTGAGCTTGGAGAAGGTGCACTCTCCACTTGCCACTGTCACAGTGGAGTGTGAGAAGAACTCTCAGGGCAACAAAGGCATTGGGGTACAAGGAGGTCATTTGGTGTCTTGGTATGTACTCCAGTGCATTGAGTGGTTTTGCCTCACTCTCCAGTCTCCTGCTCAAGGCTTTGAGCTCATCACACAGCTCTTTTGCATCGATGTCCCGGGAATCCCTGTTCTTAAGGGCCCTCTCCAGTGTTGCACAGTCCCTGGTAAGCGCTGCAGTGTCCATGTCCTTGATAGTGGGGATGTTGTACAGGATACTGAAACCACTGCTCTGCTCCTCAACCTGTGTGAAGCGTTCATTGGTGGATTGGGTAGAGTGTCAGTCAGAGGCTCATCCTCTCCGTCGCAGCCAAACAGACTTCTCTTCTTCCTGGGATGAACCGTGAGCTACGCTGGGAAACAGGGTTCAATCCACGTCTCCTCTGACAACTCTTTTACGCTTGCTAATGTGCCTGCGAAAGCTGCATCTGAGCGATAGTCTTGGAAGAACTCTTACTGGCTATGTTAACTTGAGAACAAGATGCCATACCAAACGACCACTGCACACATGAAGCCAAAGTTATTAATCTGCAACTTTGTTTTAACACCACAGTTGCCTGTGAGCTTGGTGTCAGTGGAAAGAGACAATAGGACATCATAAATCTCCCCCGAGTTGTTAAAGGAGAATTTTACCCTGGGGGAATCTGGGATTCCCTGCTCGCTGAATGATACACCCTATGACAGCTTCCGGTGTATTGATGACGGAGGGGGGCGAGATCTATGAATAAATGTAGTCCTGCTTTGTGGCATTTCGTGAAGGCTCTATGTTATATTGCTCGCACTATAAGTTTTTGTGGGTGTAGATATGGTTGTCCTTGTTCGATAGAGTCATTGGACGTCTTTCAGCAATGTTCCCATTGGCGGATTCAACTGACCAATGGCTCATCAACACAAATTTGACGATGGAGCATCTCTCAACTACATGGTGACATTTAACCATACATGCTTTAACCGGAATAAAGCGCAAAGGACTCGAAACAAAAAGTTGGGTTTAGCTAATAACACCAAGAGGGCAGATGACAAACATGGTGCCTAGCTAATTAAATACATTTTTCTGCAAGCCACCTAGCTAGATAGTTAACTTAAGTTTATCTACTGAAACCGATACTGTGTATTGCTGGCTAACATACTACTATGTTACAGTGGGGGGAATCAAATTATTTTTCTGTTTGCTAACTTAGCTGGCTAGCTAATCAACTACAGGTAGCCATATCTATGACTAAAAATAGAAGAGGTTTTACAATCTGAGATATGTTGTATCTTGATTGTAAAACCTGTTCTGTTTTTAGTCATAGATATGACTAGCTACTAAACAGTAAGCTACAACATTACAACCAGCTACCTAAAGCTAGGTTTACCAGCAAACCATAGCACATGACTGGAGTTAGCCTGGCGCCTGCTACAGTGGCAAGAAAAAGTATGTGAACCCTTTGGAATTACCTTGATTTCTGCATAAATTGGTCATCACATTGGATCTGATCTTCCTTTAAACTGATAACACACAAATTATTGTATTTTTCTTGTCTATATTGTCTACATCATTTAAACATTGGAAAAGGTATGTGAACCCCCCCAAGGCTAATGACCTCTCCAAAAGCTAATTGGAATCAGGAGTCAGCTAACCTGGAGTCCAATCAATGAGACGAGATTGGAGATGTTGATTAGAGCTGCCTTTCCCTATAAAAAAACACTCACAAAATGTGAGTTTGCTATTCACAAGAAGCATTGCCTGATGTGAACCATGCCTCGAACTAAAGAGATCTCAGAAGACCTAAGATTAAGAAATGTTGACTTGCATAAAGCTGGAAAGGGTTACAAAATTATCTCTAAAATTGTAAGACAAATTGTCTTTAAATGGAGAAAGTTCAGCACTCTTGCTACTCTCCCTAGGAGTGGCCATCCTGCAAAAATGACTGCAAGAGCACAGCACAGCATGCTCAATAAGGTTAAGAAGAATCCTGAAGTGTCAGCTAAAGACTTACAGAAATCTCTGGAACATGCTAACATCTCTGTTGACGAGTCTATGATACATAAAACACTAAACAAGAATGGTGTTCATGGGAGGACACCACCGAAGAAGCCACTGCTATCCAAAAAAAACATTGCTGCACGTCTGAAGTTTGCAAACGTGCACCTGGATGTTCCACAGCGCTACTTGAAAAATATTCTGTGGACAGAAGAAACTACAGTTGAGTTGTTTGGAAGGAACACACAACACTATGTGTGGAGAATAAAAGGCAAAGCACACCAACATCAAGACCTCATCCCGACTGTAAAGTCTGGTGGAGGGAGCATCATGGTTTGTGGCTGCTTTGCTGTCTCAGGGCCTGGACAACTTGCCTACATTGACGAAAAAATTAATTCCCAAGTTTATCAAGACATTTTGCGGGAGAATGGTTATCAAATTAAATCAAATGTTATTTGTCACATGCGCCAAATACAACAGGTAGACCTTACAGTGAAATGCTTACTTACAAGCCCTTAGACAACAATGCAGTTTTAAGAAAAGAGATAAGAATAACAAATAATTAAAGTGCAGCAGTAAATTACCATAGCGGGGCTATAATTATAATTATTATAATAATTTTGTTTCTGGTGTCCTTTGACAGCTCTTTGGTCTTGGCCATAGTGGAGTTTGGAGTGTGACTGTTTGAGGTTGTGGACAGGTGTCTTTTATACTGATAACAAGTTCAAACAGGTGCCATTAATACAGGTAATGAGTGGAGGACAGAGGAGCCTCTTAAAGAAGAAGTTACAGGTCTGTGAGAGCCAGAAATCTTGCTTGTTTGTAGGTGACCAAAATACTTATTTTCCACCATAATTTGCAAATAAATTCATTAAAAATCCTACAATGTGATTTTCTGGATTTTTTTTCTTCTCATTTTGTCTGTTCATAGTTGAAGTGTACCTATGATGACAATTACAGGCCTCTCACATCTTTTTAAGTGGGAGAACTTGCACAATTGGTGGCTGACTAAATACTTTTTTGCCCCACTGTAGATACGTTTACTAGCAAACTGTGAGGTGAAACAATAATACAACAATTTACTGTTGTAAATCTCTGAAACTTAAGTTTTACTATAAAAAAATATTTGCCTCAGCATGCATGATATACATGGCTGTAGGCAGATACTGTTGTATGTGGTCACTATGCAACGGTTGAGCGTTATGCCATATATCTTTCTATTAGGCTAGATATTGTTGTAAATGTAATCTCTGTGCCTGTGCACACATATGCATGTTCAACTAGTCTACCCTAATGTTGTTGTTATGTTGGCACAGTTCAACTAAAAGTTCAAACTGTTTAATAGAGTATCATTTATTTTAGTTTTCCGTCTTATAGACTGTACCGTGTGATGCATGTTGCAGAACTGTATCCCGTGAACTGTATCTCTCTCTCTCTCTCTCTCTCTCTGTCTCTCTCTCTCTCTCTCTCTCTCTCTCTCTCTCTCTCTCTATCTCTCTCTCTCTCTCTGTATCTCTCTCTCTGTATCTCTGTATCTCTCTCTCTCTCTCTCTCTCTCTCTCTCTCTCTCTCTCCCTCTGTCTCTCCCTCTGTCTCTCTCTCTGTATCTCTCTCTGTATCTCTGTATCTCTCTCTCTCTCTCTCTCTCTCTCTCTCTCTCTCTCTCTCTCTCTCTCTCTCTCTCTCTCTCTCTCTCTCTCTCTCTCTCTCTCTGTCTCTCCCTCTGTCTCTCCCTCTCTCTCTCTCTCTCTCTCTCTCTCTCTCTCTCTCTCTCTCTCTCTCTCTCTCTCTCTCTCTCTCTCTCTCTCTCCTCTGTCTCTCTCTCTCTCTCTCTCTCCCTCTGTCTCTCTCTCTCTCCCTCTGTCTGTCTCTGTCTCTCTCTCTCTCTCCCTCTGTCTCTCCTCTCTGTATCTCTCTCTGTATCTCTCTCTCTGTATCTCTCTCTCTGTATCTCTCTCTCTCTCTCAGGATTAGACATTATGCTGAATTTCAAGCAGATGACTCATGAGGAATCATCATGACAATACTCCACAGCTTTACAAGTATTCCTGGAACTTACTGTATGTTTCTTTGGAATGGCAATTTCATCATGGCCACCTCTCCCATCATCTTCTGATCGCCAGTTATTTTAGCTACCGATTGTTACACCAGGTAACGTGATTTAACCAAAGATTTTTGGTATACATTACTGGGAGGTACAGGAGAGGTACTGTTTGGTGTAGCACAGAGGATCCATGACCAACCTTAGTGATGACGTCTTTGTCATTGATTCAGGGGAAACAGGAGTCTCCTATAAGATCAGTGTCCAGTTGCAGGGGGTCAGTTTAAATTTAGAAAATGCTCCATAGTTCTCCAACAATATGTATCTATTTCAAGTCTTCCCACTCATTGATCGAGACAGGTCTCTGTCATCATTTTTTATTATTATTTTTTTAACTAGGCAAGTCAGAACGAATTCTTATTTACAATGACGGCATACACTGGCCAAACCCGGACGACGCTGGGCCAATTGCGCGCCGCCCTATGGGACTCCTAATCACAGCCGATTGTGATACAGCCTGAACTCGAACCAGGGTGTCTATAGTGACGCCTCATGCACTGAGATGCAGTGCCTTAGACCGCTGCGCCATCACGGCATGTAGCACTTTGTGGTGGACACCCCTCTGTCTTGATCAATGAGAGAAGACTTGAAATAGACAAGATGTCTGCAAAAATCTTGGTTAAATAACATTATCTGGTGTAACAATCTGTAGCTGCTGTTCTCTCTACACCCGAGACACACTCGGACACACTGAACTGTACTATGTTACTTCTACCATATAACATTCTTATTGAATACTCAGTTATCTTGAGTTAGTATTAAATAGTGTACACTCCCATGTATTTTAGATTTTGACAAATAAACAAACATTCTTTGGACATCTGAATGTCTAGTATCTGTTTGATGCTACAGAACCCAGTACAGCTTATATACATTGCATTTGGAAAGTTTTCAGACCCCTTGACTTTCTCCACATTTTGTTACGGTAAATCCTTATTCTAAAATGGATTCAATTATTTCCCCCCCTCGTCAATATACACACAATACCCCATAATGACACAGCAAAAAAAAGGTTCAGAAATTGGAACATATTTATCAGATTTAATTAAGTATTCAGACCTTTTTCTCAGTACTTTGTTGAAGCACCTTTAACACCAGTTACAGCCGTGATTCTTCTTGGGTATTCCACTACAAGCTTGGCACACCTGTATTTGGGGAGGTTCTCCCATTCTTCTCTGCAGATCCTCTCAAGCTCTGTCAGGCTGGATGGGGAGCATCGCTGCAAAGCTATTTTCAGGTCTCTCCAGAGATGTTTGATCGGATTCAAGTCCAAGCGCTGGGCCACTCAAGGAGATTCAGAGACATGTCCCAAAGCCACTTCTATGTTGTCTTGGCTGTGTACTTCGCGTTGTTGTTCTGTTGGAAGGTGAACCTTCACCCCAGTCTGAGTTCCTGAGCGCTCTGGAGCAGGTTTTCATCAAGGATCTCTTTGTACTTTGCTCCATTCATCTTTCCCTCGATCCTGACTAGTCTCCCAGTCCCTGCCACTGAAAAACATCCCCAAAGCATGATGTTGTCACCACCATGCTTCACATTAGGGATGATGCCGGGTTTCCTCCAGATGTGACGCTTGGCATTCAGGCAAAAGAGTTCAATCTTGGTTTCGTCAGACCAGAGAATCTTGTTTCTCATGAACAGGGCTCCGGGCAGCCGAGCGGAAATGGAGGAAAACTTGCCTCCCTGCGGACCTGGCATCCTTTCACTCCCTCCTCTCTACATTTTCCTCCTCTGTCTCTGCTGCTAAAGCCACTTTCTACCACTCTAAATTCCAAGCATCTGCCTCTAACCCTAGGAAGCTCTTTGCCACCTTCTCCTCCCTCCTGAATCCTCCTCCCCCCCCCTCCTCCCTCTCTGCAGATGACTTCGTCAACCATTTTGAAAAGAAGGTCGACGACATCCGATCCTCGTTTGCTAAGTCAAACGACACCGCTGGTTCTGCTCACACTGCCCTACCCTGTGCTCTGACCTCTTTCTCCCCTCTCTCTCCAGATGAAATCTTGCGTCTTGTGACGGCCGGCCGCCCAACAACCTGCCCGCTTGACCCTATCCCCTCCTCTCTTCTCCAGACCATTTCCGGAGACCTTCTCCCTTACCTCACCTCGCTCATCAACTCATCCCTGACCGCTGGCTACGTCCCTTCCGTCTTCAAGAGAGCGAGAGTTGCACCCCTTCTGAAAAAACCTACACTCGATCCCTCCGATGTCAACAACTACAGACCAGTATCCCTTCTTTCTTTTCTCTCCAAAACTCTTGAACGTGCCGTCCTTGGCCAGCTCTACCGCTATCTCTCTCAGAATGACCTTCTTGATCCAAATCAGTCAGGTTTCAAGACTAGTCATTCAACTGAGACTGCTCTTCTCTGCATCACGGAGGCGCTCCGCACTGCTAAAGCTAACTCTCTCTCCTCTGCTCTCACCCTTCTAGACCTATCGGCTGCCTTTGATACTGTGAACCATCAGATCCTCCTCTCCACCCTCTCCGAGTTGGGCATCTCCGGCGCGGCCCACGCTTGGATTGCGTCCTACCTGACAGGTCGCTCCTACCAGGTGGCGTGGTGTGAATCTGTCTCCTCACCACGCGCTCTCACCACTGGTGTCCCCCAGGGCTCTGTTCTAGGCCCACTCCTATTCTCGCTATACACCAAGTCACTTGGCTCTGTCATAACCTCACATGGTCTCTCCTATCATTGCTATGCAGACTACACACAATTCATCTTCTCCTTTCCCCCTTCTGATGACCAGGTGGCGAATCGTATCTCTGCATGTCTGGCAGACATATCAGTGTGGATGACGGATCACCACCTCAAGCTGAACCTCGGCAAGACGGAGCTGCTCTTCCTCCCGGGGAAGGACTGCCCGTTCCATGATCTCGCCATCACGGTTGACAACTCCATTGTGTCCTCCTCCCAGAGCGCTAAGAACCTTGGCGTGATCCTGGACAACACCCTGTCGTTCTCAACTAACATCAAGGCGGTGGCCCGTTCCTGTAGGTTCATGCTCTACAACATCCGCAGAGTACGACCCTGCCTCACACAGGAAGCGGCGCAGGTCCTAATCCAGGCACTTGTCATCTCCCGTCTGGATTACTGCAACTCGCTGTTGGCTGGGCTCCCTGCCTGTGCCATTAAACCCCTACAACTCACCCAGAACGCCGCAGCCCGTCTGGTGTTCAACCTTCCCAAGTTCTCTCACGTCACCCCGCTCCTCCGCTCTCTCCACTGGCTTCCAGTTGAAGCTCGCATCCGCTACAAGACCATGGTGCTTGCCTACGGAGCTGTGAGGGGAACAGCACCTCAGTACCTCCAGGCTCTGATCAGGCCCTACACCCAAACAAGGGCACTGCGTTCATCCACCTCTGGCCTGCTCGCCTCCCTACCACTGAGGAAGTACAGTTCCCGCTCAGCCCAGTCAAAACTGTTCACTGCTCTGGCCCCCAATGGTGGAACAAACTCCCTCACGACACCAGGACAGCGGAGTCAATAACCACCTTCCGGAGACACCTGAAACCCCACCTCTTTAAGGAATACCTAGGATAGGATAAGTAATCCTTCTCACCCCCCTAAAAGATTTAGATGCACTATTGTAAAGTGGCTGTTCCACTGGATGTCATAAGGTGAATGCACCAATTTGTAAGTCGCTCTGGATAAGAGCGTCTGCTAAATGACTTAAATGTAAATGTAAATGTCCTCTTATGATAATGTAAATAGGTTAAAAATTAATTATTAAACTGTTATTTATGAAAATTGTCTATGAAAGTGTAATAAAATAAAATAAAATATATACAAATAATTTAATTTGCAAACTCATCGGTCATTTTATATAATTACTATTACCCTACATCATACTTCTATCATGTTCCAATACATCATTATATATTAAGAGATAGGTAATCTTTTAATGTTATTCAAACAATTGTAGTGCTGCATTTCACACTTGTTATTTTTTATAACAAGACATGGGCTACTTGTAAAACACAGTATGTAATGTAACTAATGCAGAACCTACATCACCATGTAAATGCAACTGCTATCTAAGTGGAAGACACACAAAAGAGGCAGTTTCAACTCTGTTACACGGTCAGTAATTACAATGCTCTTTTGTAATTACTCTGTTACCCATTTGTAAGAAGCATGGTAACAAGCATTTGTTGTTACACCTGTGTAACTACAGACTGCAATTAGCACCAGTTGCATGTTGTTATTGTGTACTTCTATAAATAATGGGGCTAACATGTGACATTGGGATAAACATTTAAAATGGTTTGAAACAAAAATAAATAGGATTTTCATGCAGTTCCACATGTTTACTTAAATGAATAAAAATGAATATATGCAAATTAAACAAGATTCTCTTTCTATTTGAAGCCAACTTCATGTTGTCGTACTCATAACAACCGCACATGGTTTAATCACAAAGAGTAGCGCAACACCCTTCAATTGAAGTGGCGGGTGTCACGGCCGTCGTCGGAATTGGTCATTTCCTCAACTTGGTAAAAAATAAATAAAAAAAAGCACCAAGTTGAGGAAATGACCAATTTTCAAGGTAGGCCTATTCCTGTACTTGAATTCTCTAAGCTCCAAATTCAAGTTCAAGTATGGATTTGTGTGCTAATGAAAACTGTTTCGACCACATAACATAACGAGACACGAAATGTTACATACTCACACTACATTTCTGAGATCTCTATTCAAAGAACTGTCCGATAGCTAGATCCAGGATTCTTATAGCATTAGTCATTTAACTTAAACCTGTATGATATAAAGACAAAATACACTGCCATAAATGCAAGGACAGAAAAGTAATATTTTATGTCACACGATTTTGAGCAAATCCGTCAAGACACCAACCATAAAGGGTTAAGCAGGTTTTAAATCAACTCGTGAATTTGATTGAATATAGCTATGATCCCCTTATATCTTAATGTAGTGCTTTTTTTTTTGCAGATTATTATCAATGACTTATCAAGAGCTGCAACAAGTTGTCCAGTGTAGGAAATCATCACTGGTACCCTAGTTTATAGAAACACCTACATAAAACCCACTTGTCCATTCTGCGGGCGTAATTCAGATTAATGCATGTCATCACAAGATGCCCAGCGCTTTAAGTCAAGCCTCCTCCTCCGCCTTCTCTCCCTCTCTCACCACCCGCACAATTTCAGTCGCATCTCGCATCCTACACTTGTCTGTCCATCACGCGTGTAAACAACTACCTTGCCCACTCCATAGCAAGCTCCTCTATCAGCACTGATTGGTGAAGTAATTGAAAAAACAAAAGTCGATTTCCGAAGTTTAAAAATAAACATAAAGGAACGGTATAACGATATAAACCGTTTCTCTTTTGGGCTTCGTACCAGTTCAGAACTTTGTAACAGAATGAAAAGAACAATGGTTCTGTTCAGAAAGAAGCGATTGGAAAATACTGTAACAACCCTGGGTTTATAAGCGTGGATATCAACTTTTGCCGCTTGAGCATGCTTTTGCGGCACAGTCGATAGCGCGCTGGACTTTGGACTAGAAGGTCGAGGGTTCGAGACCTGCTCCCTGCTGTTTCATTTCGCTGGTGTTAGAAGTGATCGGACGTTGCATCCACGACAGTGCGTGTGCACGTGGCCGGAGAGCGCGTTCCTATAAGACGTTGAGTCGCAAGCTAGCGCGAGGACGTGATCTTTGAAAGGAGGGAGTAGTGTAACGACCCTGGTTTTATATAAGCGCGGATATCGACTCTGCCGCTTGAGCATGCTTTTTTGCACAGTACTACATAGAGGCATGAATACCTGGTACTCTAATCCACATCAGGTAACTCATGCAAGCAGTACAATTTAATTTAAAAAACACAGATAAAAATACAGCTTATGGAACAGCGGGGACTGTGAAGTAACACAAACATAGGCACAGACACATGCATAGACACACATGATAAAATATGCACTATACACACTTACACACGGATTTTGTGTTGTAGATATGTGGTAGTGGAGTAGGGGCCTGAGGGTACACACCTAGTGTGTTGTGAAATTTGTTGTGAATGTCTTGTAATGTTTTTAAAGTTGTATAACTGCCTTAATTTTACTGGACTCCAGGAAGAGTATATGCTGTCTTGGCAGCAGCTAATGGGATCCATAATAAATACAAATACACATATGTCAGAGGAAGAACCCTAAGAACTGTCAAAGACATCAGCCATCCAATCATATGTCAGAGGAAGAACCCTAAGAACTGTCAAAGACATCAGCCATCCAATCATATGTCAGAGGAAGAA
This sequence comes from Oncorhynchus keta, assembly GCF_023373465.1. NCBI lineage: Eukaryota > Metazoa > Chordata > Actinopteri > Salmoniformes > Salmonidae > Oncorhynchus > Oncorhynchus keta. Next base: position 44,921,984 of record NC_068443.1, read on the forward strand.
CCCTAAGAACTGTCAAAGACATCAGCCATCCAATCATATGTCAGAGGAAGAACCCTAAGAACTGTCAAAGACATCAGCCATCCAATCATATGTCAGAGGAAGAACCCTAAGAACTGTCAAAGACATCAGCCATCCAATCATATGTCAGAGGAAGAACCCTAAGAACTGTCAAAGACATCAGCCATCCAATCATATGTCAGAGGAAGAACCCTAAGAACTGTCAAAGACATCAGCCATCCAATCATATGTCAGAGGAAGAACCCTAAGAACTGTCAAAGACATCAGCCATCCAATCATATGTCAGAGGAAGAACCCTAAGAACTGTCAAAGACATCAGCCATCCAATCATATGTCAGAGGAAGAACCCTAAGAACTGTCAAAGACATCAGCCATCCAATCATATGTCAGAGGAAGAACCCTAAGAACTGTCAAAGACATCAGCCATCCAATCATAGACTCTTCTCTATCCTACCGCACGGCAAGCGGTACCGGAGGTCCAAGTCTGGGACCAAAAGGCTCTTGAACAGCTTCTACCTCCAAGGCATAAGGCTGCTGAAAAAATAATGAAATGGCTACCCTGACTATTTGCATTGAACCCCTGACTATTTGCACTCTCTCTTGCACCGGCTCAATGCACACTCACTGGAGTCTACCCATACACTACACATACTACACTGACACTCCAACACACATACGCTAACACAGGCAAAACACACAGACACACTCTTCAAATACGCTGCTGCTATTCTGTTTGTTATCTATCCTGGTTGACTAGTCACTTTTACCCCTACCTACATGTACACTACCGTTAAAAAGTTTGTCACTTAGAAATGTTTTTTTTTCCTTTTTGTTTGTGAAAGAAAAGCACTTTTTTTTTGTCCATTAAAATAACATCAAATTCATCAGAAATACAGTGTAGACATTGTTAATGTTGTAAATGACTATTGTAGCTGGAAATGGCTGATCTTGTTAATGGAATATCTACATAGGTGTCACGTTCTGACCATAGTTCTGTTATTTTATTCTTTGTTTTAGTATGGTCTGGGTGTGAGTTGGGGTGGGCAGTCTATGTTTGTTTTTCTATGTCGGTTTTTGTGTTCGGCCTGGTATGGTTCTCAATCAGAGGCAGGTGTCGTTAGTTGTCTCTGATTGAGAATCATACTTAGGTAGCCTGGGTTTCACTTTTGGTCTGTGGGTGTTTGTTTCCGTGTGAGTGTTTTGGCCACACGGTACTGTTTCGGTTTTCGTTTAGTTCACATCGTTTATTGTTTTGTATTTCAGTGTTCAGTTGTGGTTTTGAATAAATCAATATGGACACGTACCACGCTGGGTTTTGGTCCGATCCTTACTCCTCCTCAGACGAGGAAATCCTCTGTAAGGTGTACAGAGGCCCGTAATTACAGGCTCAAAATGGCCAGAAATAAAGATCTTTCTTCTGAAACTCGTCAGTCTATTCTTGTTCTGAGAAATGAAGACGAGAAAATGCAAGAAATTGCCAAGAAACTGAAGATCTCGTACAACGCTGTGTACTACTCCCTTCACAGAAAAGCGCAAACAGGCTCTAACCAGAATGGAAAGAGGAGTTGGAGGCCCCAGGGCACAACTGATCAAGAGGACAAGTAAATTAGCGTGTCTAGTTTGAGAAACAGACGCCTCACAAGTCCTCAACTGGAAGCTTCATTAAATAGTACCCGCAAAACACCAGTCTCAACATCAAAAGTGAAGAGGCTACTCCAGGATGCTGGCTTTCTTGGCAGAGTTCCTCTGTCCAGTGTCTGTTATTTTGCCCATCTTAATCTTTTATTTTTATTGGCCAGTCTGAGATATGGCTTTTCTTTGCAACTCTGCCTAGGACAGCATCCTGGAGTTGCCTTTTCACTGTTGACTTTACTTGGGTGCTGCCGGCTGTGGACTAAAGGACTAAAATTAACCCAACCCAAGGAATGCTGTTACGGTACCCTTCATTCCGTGACATGCTATTTTTTCCTATCTTTACAAATCTCAGTTTTGTACGAGATCGACTTAGACTGACTTATTACCAGTGTCGTGTCTTTACTATCATTAAATTGAAGACTTATTTTTTATCAAAGATTCTCTGTAATTAGTATTACGCGATCAAACTGATTAATCATGTAACTGTAATTAACTAGGAAGTCAGGGCACCAAGGAAAATATTCAGATTACAAAGTTCTAATTTTCCTAATATAACATTTCAGATATTTTATATCTGATCAATTCGTCTTCGAATTAATGAATGATTTACTTTACCTCACGTTAGTCTTCTAATTAATTAATTATTTACTTTACCTCACGTTAGTCTCATTCCAAACGTTGTAAATTGTTGGTTATCTGCACGAACCCAGTCTTCACTATGAGTCATCTATACATCAATTGTCTTAAATCATTTATTTATTACTAACTAAGTAATTCACAGAAATGCATAAACAAACAAAGTAAATATGGTTACAAGAAATGATAAGGGAATGTGCCCTAGTGGGCTAAACCGGCATCACAGCTTGGTGGACAAAATGGGGAGTGGGGGTCAGCTGAGAAGTCACTACAGAGTTGATAATTAAAACAAATTAAATGCTAATCCTTTGCACATGAACGCTCACTCATTCGGGAACAATTGCAATCAATCAATATATTTACGCTCAGTGTGTCGTCTTGATCGATGGTGAAAAGTGTGTTTCTTTTGTAGAATTGTCCGTCTCTCTCCCTCTCTCTCACCGTTGTGGTTAGAGTGGATTGTTCAGAGTGACATTCATTCATTTGTTATACCATGGATGTTTCGGCGGTTGTCGTTCTTCGCGTTCAATGATACCGAATTCCTAGCTGCAGACTAGTAATTAATATCAAAGACTTGTTCTTATTCTGTCGGTATCGATAGTCTAAGAGTTTAACCACGTGGTATGGTTAAAATATTCAGCAATGGTCTACAACCTTCGTCCTCCTAATGGAGAAAAACATGGTCTGGTGATCATTTTTCAAAGGTTTTATTCGAAATTGCAGAAAAGGGCTGTCCCAGGATGTCTGACCCTAACTGCTGATTTAGTTAAACTCAAAAGGGAATTGGAGTTTCCTTCATTAAACAGTCCAAAATCACATCACACAATTTTACAAACAGTATCATACTCACTCATTCATCTTATACAACTATTAGATGTAAACCTCATATCTGAGGCTATTATATAAACAGCGTTATGGCAATGTGGCCACACCGTCTCCCATGAGCTTCCCCAAAATGTGACAAACTGACCAGTTCGTAGCTGGATTCTTCACCGATCTTTTATACCTTGTCCGGAAGATGAAATTTGTTCGGACCTCAAGATCTGTGAGGTGGAAGAAATTCCTTTGTTCTCTATGAAAATTCACTCTGTCTCTTATACTGTGTGGCCATGAGGCAGGGTCTTCTCAGGAATTTACGACCTCTCTCTGACCACAGCAGCCTAGTTGAAGGAGGCAGGGGGAGGCAGGGAGAGGGGGATGGGCTTGCTGTACCCAAAGAAGGCAACGTCATGACACCAGAATTATACTATTTAATACATTTTGACACTAGAATACATTTTTTGTATGTACATTGATTGATTAATTAATTGTATTTTTCTCAAATTTAAGCAGCATACATTTTTCTAAACTATTCCAATCTGTTTGAAAGAGAGCGACGTGGCGCTACGTATTTTGCTGGTTTGTGACTCATTGACACCACCACCGGTTAGAGGGGAATAAAGCAGCCCAAGAGTTAACACACACAGGAACTTTATTCACACACGGAAGAAGATGAACGTGGGTATGGTTCTGTACAGGCACAAAAACAGAGAGACAATGAATATGCACACGGAATGCAATGAATAGAGCGGGATGGACGGATGCACATCAAATAGGCTACAACATTGAATAAAAATGGAACAGAACGGGAATAGCACAGTAGTTAAGTACTGTATTTAATAACCAGGTAATACATAAAAGTACAATAATAACATCTTCCCTAATACCATACAATGAGGCTATACAAATGGGCAACATAAATAGCAAGTAATGCACATAGAAATTACACAGGTAGTAATACCAATAACAACTTCCGAATATAACATTGTAATAGCTACGTAGTGATATACAAAGCCAAGCTAAACAACATGAGGGTAATGGCGCCGGAGGGGATGGCAGCTCTTTTACGGGCTCCTAACCGACTGTGATATTTTGTGTGTTTTTTTTTTTGCATTGTTTGTACTTATGTTGTACATAATGTTGTTGTTACTGTCTCGTATGACCGAAAAGAGCTTCTGGATATCAGAACATATTTTTTCTTTAATGAGTCCAACGCGAAGGATATACTGGGTACACAGTCCCCTCCTGTACTCCCTGTTCACTCATAACTGCACGGCCTGACACTATCGGCAGGGTAGCCTAGTGGTTAGAGCGTTGGACTAGTAACTGGAAGGTTGCAAGTTCAAACCCCTGAGCTGACAAAGTACAAATCTGTCATTCTGCCCCTGAACAGGAAGTTAACCCACTGTTCCTAGGCTGTCATTGAAAATAAGAATTTGTTCTTAACTGACTTGCCTAGTTAAATAAAAAAAATATCATTATGTTTGCTGATTTTGCTGATCATTAAGTCATTAAGTTTGCTGATCAGGCCTACCACACAACAGTGGTAGGCTTGATCACAGACAACGACGAGACAGCCTATAGGGAGGAGGTCAGAGACCTGGCAGTGTGATGCCAGGACAACAACCTCTCCCTCAACATGATCAAGACAAAGGAGATGATTATGGACTGAAGGAAAAGAATGACCGAGCACGCCCCCATTCTCATCGACGGGTCTGCAGTGGAGCAGGTTGAGAGCTTCAAGTTCCTTGGTGTCCACATCACCAACAAACTAACATGGTCCAAGCACACCAAGACAGTTGTGAAGAGGGCACGACAACACCTTTTCCTCCTCGGGAGTCTGAAAAGATTTGGTACGGGTCCTCAGATCCTCAAAACGTTCTGCAGCTGCACCATCGAGAGCATCCTAACGGGTTGCATCACTGCCTTGTATGTCAACTGCTCGGCCTCTGACCGCAATGCACTACAGAGGGTAGTGAATACGGCCCAGTACATCACTGGGTCCAAGATTCCTGCCATCCAGGATCTATATACTTGGCTGTGTGAGAGGAAGGCCCAAAAAATGGTCAAAGACTACGGTCACGCAAGTCATAGACTGTTCTCTCTGCTACCGCACTGCAAGTGGTACCGGAGCGCCAGGTCTACTGTAGGTCTAAAAGGCTCCTTAACAGCTTCTTAACATACTGCTGAACAATTAATAAAATGGCCACCAGGACTAATTACATTGACCCCCTCCCCTTTGTTTTTACACTGATGCTACTCACTGTTTATATTCTATGCATAGTCAATTCACCCCTACCTACATGTACAAATGACCTCAACTAACCCTTGCACATTGACTCAATACCGGTACCCCCTGTATATAGCCTCAGTATTGTTTTTTTATTGTGTTACTTTTTATTACATTATTTACTTTGGTTTATTTAGTAAATATTGTCATGACTCTATTTATTGAACTGCATTGTTGGTTAAGGGCTTCTAAGTAAGCATTTTCACGGAAAGGTCTACACCTCTGTTGTACTCGGCGCATGTGACAAATAGGCTTTGAACAGCAACAACTTACTTTGTGTTCACGTATCCCACGCACATAACTCCACCCACAATAACACGTCAAGTTCAAGAGTATATTTATACACTTGAAAGAGCATGCAAACGGCCCAATTGGTCAGTGCTGGGCTAGCTATGATCATCTGACCAATCATTTGATGCGGTGTCAGTGCATGGGCAAAGTGTGGATCCTGAGGGATCTCCTCCCAGACCTGGACTAAAGCATCCGCCAACTCCTGGACAGTCTGTGGTGCATGTGGATGGAGCGAGACATGATGTCCCAGATGTGCTCAATTGGATTCAGGTCTGGGGAACGGGCGGGCCAGTCCATAGCATCAAATCGTTCCTCTTGCAGGAACTGCTGACACACTCCAGCCACATGAGGTCTAGCATTGTCTTGCATTAGGAGGAAGCCAGGGCCAACCGCACCAGCATATGGTCTCACAAGGGGTCTGAGGATCTCATCTTGGTACCTAATGGCAGTCAGGCTACCTCTGGCGAGCACATGGAGGGCTGTGCGGCCCCCGAAAGAAATGCCACCCCACACCATGACTGACCCACCGCCAAACCGGTCATGGTGGAGGATGTTGCAGGCAGCAGAACGCTCTCCACAGCGTCTCCAGACTCTGTCACGTCTGTCACATGTGTTCAGTGTGAACCTGCTTTCATCTGTGAAGAGCACAGGACGCCAGAATTTGCCAATCTTGGTGTTCTCTGGCAAATGCCAAACGTCCTGCACGGTGTTGGGCTGTAAGCACAACCCCCACCTGTGGATGTCGGGCCCTCATACCCCCCTCATGGAGTCGGTTTCTGACCGTTTGAGCAGACACATGCACATTTGTGGCCTGCTGGAGATCATTTTGCAGGGCTCTGGCAGTGCTCCTCCTGCTTCTCCTTGCACAAAGGTGGAGGTAGCGGTCCTGCTGCTGGGTTGTTGCCCTCCTACGGCCTCCTCCACATCTCCTGATGTACTGGCCTGTCTCCTGGTAGCGCCTCCATGCTCTGGACACTACGCTGACAGACCCAGCAAACCTTCTTGCCACAGCTTGCATTGATGTATCATCCTGGATGAGCTGCACTACCTGAGCCAATTGTGTGGGTTGTAGACTCTGTCTCATGCTACCACTAGAGTGAAAGCACCGCCAGCATTCAAAAGTGACCAAAACATCAGCCAGGAAGCATAGGAACTGAGAAGTGGTCTGTGGTCACCACCTGCAGAACCACTCCTTTATTGGGGGTGTCTTGCTAATTGCCTATAATTTCCACCTGTTGTCTATTCCATTTGCACAACAGCATGTGAAATTTATGGTCAATCAGTGTGTCACGCCCTGGTCTTAGTATTTTGTGTTTATATATTTATTTGGTCAGGCCAGGGTGTGACATGTGTTTAATTTGTTTTCGTATTGGGTTTTTTGTAGGCATTGGAATTGTGGCTGAGTAGGGGTGTCTAGCATAGGCTATGGCTGCCTGAGGCGGTTCTCAATCAGAGTGAGGTGATTCTCGTTGTCTCTGATTGGGAACCATATTTAGGTAGCCTGGGTTTCACTGTGTGTTTTGTGGGTGATTGTTCCTGTCTCTGTGTTTGTTGTCACAAGATAGGCTGTATAGGTTTTCACGTTCCGTTTGTTGTTTTTGTATATTTAGTTATTTCATGTATCGTTCAAATTTTCATTAAAGAACATGAGTAACCACCATACTGCATTTTGGTCCGCTCCTCTTTCAACAGACGAACGCCGTTACACAGTGTTGCTTCCTAAGTGGACAGTTTGATTTCACAGAAGTGTGATTGACTTGGAGTTACATTGTGTTGTTTAAGTGTTTCCTTTATACAATTCTCACCAATACAGGTTGGGCTCTGATGTTATGATACTGGCATCCACCCATGTTACGAGACTAGTATTTTGCCTTGATCCACGATTACTATTTTGCACTACTTGTTTCTTGTTGACTTAAATTGTCATTGTGAGAGGGGATTTGGCGGGGATGGGGATCCGGTGAACAAAACCAGGCTGTGGTAGTAGATCATGTCGATATTGTCACTCTGTATGGAGAGGTCCATCTGTCACGCCCTGGTCGAAGTATTTTGTGTTTTTCTTTATGTCTTTGGTCAGGCCAGGGTGTGACATGGGTTTTTGTATGTGGTGTGTAGCTTAGTGGGATTGTAGCTTAGTGGGGTGTTCTAGGAGAGTCTATGGCTGTCTGAAGTGGTTCTCAATCAGAGGCAGGTGTTTATCGTTGTCTCTGATTGGGAGCCATATTTAGGCAGCCATATTCTTTGGTTGTATTGTGGGTGATTGTCCTGAGTGTCTTGATGGCCTTAGTCTGTGTTAGTTTGCACCAGTTAAGGCTGTTTCGGTTTTCACTACGTTTATTGTTTTGTAGAGTTTGTGTTTAATCGTGTTTGCGTTGTTTAAATAAACATGAATCGCAATCGACACGCTGCAGTTTGGTCCGACTCTCCTTCACCATATGAAAACCGTGACACCATCGGCCTTTGGCGGGTCTACTTCATTGATTGATTGACTGCTTGATTGAGGCAATGTCAAAATCCAAACATTTATTCAGTGTTTGAAGTGGGGGATGATTTTCTCATAAATGTCTTGAGCACTACAGTCTCCTAACCACCTGGGCGCAGATGCTGATCTCTATAATAGTCCGTTTGAAATATTTTATAAAATGATATAAAACAAATTTTGGGGGGCAGAGGTCTACCTCTCTCTGTAATATGATCAGAATGGATGCCACCCTTTGTTGCGTTCAGAATTGATGAACGTGAAATGAACTCATTGCATTGCCTGGAAGGTGGAAGTAGAATAGTCTGTTTTGAAGAATGTGATTAAAAGATATAAAACAATTGTTCTGGGCAGAGGTCTCTACCTCTCTCTGTAATTTGATCAGAATGGATGCTACCCTAGTAACCTCTTACCAGCAGCATACCACCCTGCATACCTCCGCTGGCTTGTTTCTGAAGCTAAGCAGAGTTGGTCCTGGATGGGAAGCCAGATAATTCTAGAAGTGATGTTGTATCACCAGTAGAATGCACTCTTCCCTCTGGTCTAAGGAAGGCCCAATACCCCAGGATAGGGAAGAGGACATTGCAGGGTGCTAGGATGTTAAATGTGTGTCTTGACTCTTTGTGGTTATTAAATACCCATGGCACTTATTGTAGGGTTATAATTTTAAAGGCTTAGCAGATACAACTAATAGACTATTAGTATTTATCTGGCTAAAAGAGAAGGAATATAATATCTATTGTTTACAGGAAACTCATTCAACAATTTTAAATGAATTTGAGTGGAAAAAGAACTGGGGAGGAAATATAATTCTCCCATGGGCAAAGAAACTCAAAAGGGGTGATGTTAATTAACAATTTTGATCTGAATGTGCCAATTGTTCAAACAGCTCCTCAAGGTGGATTATTTTAAATATGTTATTAGACCATACACAGATTTGGCTCATTAATCTATACGGTCCAAATAATGATGATCCACACTTCTTTAAAAATAAATAAAATAATCTATCAAGTTTAAAAGCTATTCAAGACTCCCTTATTATGGTGGGAGATTATAATACTGTTTTAAATACCTCAATGGACCGTAAAGAAAATCACACAACGAACTATCACCCTTATGGACTTAACTTTCTCATGTCATTTCGCTGGCAGTTAAGGTTTAAAAAGTGTTGATAGGGGACAGAATGCAGTCCATTTGGAAAGTATTCAGACCCCTTCCCTTATTCCAACATTTGTTACGTTACAGCCTTATTCTAAAATGTATTAAATTTTAAAAAATATCAGCATCAGTCTACACACAATATCCCATAATGACAAAGTGAAAACAGGTTTTTAGATATTATAGCAAATGTATTAAAAAATATATATATTCAAAAAACGTATTTACCTAAGTATTCAGACCCTTTGCTATGAGACTCAAAATTGAGCTCAGGTGCATCCTGTTTCCATTGATCATCCTTGAGATGTTTCTACAACTTGATTGGAGTTCACCTGTGGTAAATTCTATTGATTGGACATGATTTGGAAAAGCATACACCTGTCTATATAAGATCCCACAGTTGACAGTGCATGTCAGAGCAAAAGCCAAGCCACGAGGTCGAAGGAATTGTCTGTAGAGCTCATAGACAGGATTGTGTCGAGGCACAGACCTGGGGAAGGCACCATAAATCCAGAGGATGCTTGACTTTGATGATAAAATTTGCCCCCGAAGGACCGCTGTGCCACCTTCCTGTTCAAGTGAGCACAGCACAACAAGGTGAGTCCAAAAATGTATTGTATGCTGCTGCATAAATGATGTAATATAACAGGGAGATATGTATAATGTAGCAAAGAAAGTAATACTAAGTGTATGTTGTGTAGTAAGATGTTAGTAGCCCATGTGTCTCACCCCAATAATTTGGTCTATTTACCCCTCTTAATTTTGCCTACCGTTCTGACTTGGTGGTGCACATGTAGCCTAGAACCTGTTTTAGGGGAAATGTGATCATTGAATGTAAGAGCTTTCATTGTCTGCTTATATATCCCCTTTATTTATCCTACGGTTCTGACTTGGTCTACAGGGAGAACACTGTAAGAACGGCCCATGTTCTGAATTCTGTCGTTGTACATTTCAAAAGTGCTAAACAAATAGTTATATTAACTACGCCCATCCTAGCTCGCTCATTGCCTCTTATCTGCTTGTCGTGCCCTTATGCCATAGTTTGTACATCTCAATTGTCATTAGAAACCACATTTGTTTAAGCTAGTTAATTAACATATCAGCTATGTTTTTTTTTACAGGCAGTAAATGAGGCTGAATGAACTGTTTCACTGCCAGACAAGGCTCCTCTGATAGCCAGGTGTAGTAGTGGTAAGGTGTTCGGACTGCTGTTGGGACAGCTTTAGGTAGGCCATTTGTGGGCACCGTTTGTCACCGTTATAGTGCAATTAATGTGTTGTTTAGTGGCTTTTCTGGCATGCATCCCACCTGATTCCCCCCCCCCCCCACCAAGATTTACATGCTAAAATTGCCAGGGGTGGTGGGGTTGGGGGAAAATAATAAAGGAAAATATATTTAAAAATCTATATATTTTATACACAGTACCAGTCAAAAGTTTGGACACAACTACTCATTCAAGGGTTTTTCTTTAGTTTTACTATTTAATTTGTCATAGCGTATGCTGTCATTAAATGTGAAGACTGTTATATTATCAAATCAATTCCCTATGTGTAATTATTCTGGGATTAAATGAATCACGGAAGAGTAATTAATAGGAAGTCGAGGCACCACGGGAAAATTCTGTTTATAGAGTTGCAATTTCCCTAATATAACTCTTCAGATATTTTATTATCTTATTGATTACAGTCTTATATTAATGTATTATTACCTCATCAGTCTCGTTCCTGAACGTTGCAAACCCTTGGATATCTGCACGAACCCTAGCATCATAAGTCATGAATCAGACAAAGGAAAGGGGTGGGGCCAGCTCAAGAGCGGGAAACTCAGTGGACCTCCGTACATACAGTCAAATGCTACACTCATGGGAATGCTAATACTTTGAACATGAACAACCGCTCATTCAAAATGGAATTGCAATTTACATATTTACGAGTTAATGCCTTTGTTGTCCCTCTCTACAATCGCCGGTCCGTCTGCTAGATAGATTGCCGACAGAAAGTCTTTGGTTGTCCACCAGAGATCAAAGTCTTTCGTAGTTGTATCTTGTTATAATCTATCACGGAGACGTGGCCACTGACTGATTTTAAGTTACTATGAAAAACAATTCTCATTTAGAAGACTAAGATCACATTGTTATCTTTCCAAAAGTATTCTTATACTTAATCATTTATTTTATACAACATTCAGATGCAAACCCCATAATTGAGAATTGTATACAAACAAAGAAACAGTCATGTGTGTCTCCTGTCCTTCATGAGGTTACCAAACTCGACATAACTGTTCCTTATGTGTCCACAGACCAATCCAACTGCTTGGAATACAGAAATGCTGTTCAATTATTCAACCTTTGATGTCCAAGTGTCTCTCTGTGTTCCACAGTCACATTCCAATCTCAAATATTACAGAGCCCAGAAGCAGAGTATTTTATGACCACCATAAAGCAGCCCTCCACCTCTGCTTGAGAGAGAGGGAGATGTAGTGCGGATCCACTGTAACCTGATCCTTAAGATCTTCACAGGAGAGTTATGACAAATACATTGTAAAATAATAGTGAGGACATCAAAACTATGACATAATACATATGGAATCATGTACCGTAGTAAGCTCAACATCAACTGTTCAGAGGAGACTGTGAATCAGGCAAAGAAACCCCTACTAAAGGACACCAATAATGAGAAGAGACTTGTTTGGGCCAAGAAACAAGAGCAATGGACATTAGACCGGTGGAAATTTGTCCTTTGGTCTGCTGAGTCCAAATGTGAGATTTGTGGGACTGCAGAGTAGGTGAACGGATGATCTCCGCATGTTTGGTTCCCACATGAGGGATGGAGGAGGAGGTGTGATGGTGTGGGGGTGCTGCATTCAGATGACCTGGCCTCCACAATCACCTGACCTCAACCCAATTGAGATGGTTTGGGATGAGTTGGATAGCAGAGTGAAGAAAAAGCAGCCAACAAGTTCTCAGCATATGTGGAAACTTCTTCAAGAAAGGCATTCCAGGTGAAGCTGGTTGAGAGAATGCCAAGGGTGTGCAAAACTGTCATCAAGGCAAAGGGCGGTTACTTTGAAGAATCTAAAATATATTTTGATATGTTTAACACTTTTTTGGTTACTACATGATTCCATATGTGTTATTTCATAGTTTCCACAATGTAGAAAATAATACAAATCAAGAAAAACCCTTGAATGAGAAGGTGTGTCCAAACTTTTGACTAGTGCTTATATTTGTGGGATTGGAAATGATGCAGACAATTACATCAATTACATTGATCTATCTGCAATATTAAAGCTAATATATCCCCCGCAACCCCCCCACACACAAAAAAGAGTAGGGGTGTTAAATTCCCACCCTGGCCCCATTCCATCATGGCCACCTAATCATCCCCCTCATTCCTAATTGGCATATTCCACTTGATAGCTTATGTGTGGTGAGTGTTCTGGCACAAAGATGGTTGCTGTGCATTCATTACCCAGGTGCCAGTGCCACACATTGGTGAATGAGGTGAGTTTCCCCCTTACTATTTAAAGTAAATCTTTAAATATAAGATATAAAGGGGGGGTGAGGAATACCTAGGATAGGATAAGTAATCCTTCTCACCCCCCTTTAAGATTTAGATGCACTATTGTAAAGTGACTGTTCTACTGGATGTCATAAGGTGAATGCACCAATTTGTAAGTCGCTCTGGATAAGAGCGTCTGCTAAATGACTTAAATGTAATGTAAATGTAAAGTGCTTTGAGTTGGTAGACAAGTGCTACATCAATTAATTAACATCCCTCACTGATAACACTATATCAAATATTTATCAGATTTCAACCAGAAATGACATCAATATGACATCCCATGCCAAATATCTGTTATCTCCACTAGTGTGTCTCGTACACTTTCAATTTCCTTCTTGTTTACCTGATACCCCAAAGCGGGTCATTGATTTGATCTTTTTTTTTTGTCGATGAGATATTGAATGACTGGTCATGCTGGATGAATCCATCTGTGGGTAATACAAGGCAAACATGCAGACATGTGGCTTAGCCACACTGGGTTTTACCTAAAGTCTTGTTACGATGAGCAACGGTCACCTTTGGAGTTGTGATGAAGCTGGGGTACACATTAAGGCTCTAGCTAAGCTCCAAAGCAGTGCCTTGTCCTTTACTTATTGTCCTTTACACACCCTGATGTATTTGTCACAATAGAGAGACAGGGGATATGTTCAATCAAAACTGGCAACCAGCTGTCTGGTTATTGCGTTCAATTACCTAAGTTATTTTCTTTGTCGGGGTGATGGGAGGCAAGTTGACGTTTATTGTCGTAAATCATCCCCTGAAGGCAGACCTGAGTGATATCCGCTAGATGGGCAGTTGCAAAGTCAAAATTGGCTATATTGTAAAAAATTCATGAAATCTAAAATGAGCTTTTGGATGTTAATTTAAGGTTTAAGGGTTAGCAGTGTGGTTAAGGTTAGGGTTAAGGTTAGAGTTAGGTTTAAAATCAGATTCGTGACTTTGTGGCTGTGCAAGCTAGTGACCACTCTGCATATTTTAGAATGTGAAATATTTAATGTAACAAAATTAACACTTTGTACAGACATTGGTAACTTGTCCTACTTTTACCCTAGTAGCCACAATGTCATAATTTTCTTACCTTGTACAATATATTTCAGTGCCAATGTCGTATCTAGGTAATTTAGCCTATGACACATTTATGTGCCAAAGATTTTGATGGGCAGATTAAATGGATTCATTAATTTATGTAGGTCTTCAATATTTTATGTTTTGTTATAGTTTATGAACTTGCATATCATTTCATAGTTAATTTTCATTTTATGTTTTGGGGGCTGTTATTGACTTGTTACAACATGATTGGGTCATTACAGTTAGTCAGTGATGCAAAAACTTAACAGCAATATCGGGCAACCTTCCACAACTACTAAGAGTGTGAGGCTAAACATCATTAACGCTTAGTTAATGATTTAATTAATTCCAGTAATCAAACATGCATGTAATCAGAACTTGAGTGTTTGTAAATATTGCTCTTCCTTTTCCTCTCATGGCCAACACATAATGACTCATAAAACTGTTATGAATCTCGCAAAACTGCCTTGAATCTTGAAATTGTAGGAAATCATATCTACCAGTGGCATCGTTAGGCCACGTTTTTTTTATCCAGCCCCGAACCTTTTTTAAATTTTTTATTTATTTTTTTAAACATTTCAGTCTGATAAGAGTTTCCATAAAAACGCCCATCATTTGCACTATGCAGTATTTATGTATTTTATTTTACTGACATTTTGTTATGACAAAAATAAACAATACATTATACTGTGCTGGGCACTAGCAGGCACTGCAAGAAGCCCCTGGAGCGACAGAGTGCCTGCTGTGATTGGTCTAGATTTCACAATGCACGTCTCTTAACCCCTCTCCCACCCCTACAATGTCATCACTCAACAAAACGCCTGTCACACAGTCATTGTCTGGATATTGGGAACTTCTTCCAAAAGAGTGGCACAGAAAAGTGACCAGGTTGAGCAGGTTGAGGAAGCAGTGAATGAGGTGGAGAGGACAGAACAGCCAGAGAGTCAAAGTGCAGCAGAGTTAGCCACAGGTTTGTGCAGGGTTGGTGTTGGCAAACAAGCTGCTCTCCTATCAGCATAAGGTCCCATCAGCATAAGGGTTGGCTAATGCTAATAAGCTAGCGTTAGTGTTCAGCGTCCTTAAACTATTGGGTGTCAGTCAGAGTAATTTAACAGTATATTTAGGGAATGGGCAAGCTAAGGATGTTAATTTAAGCCATGATATTAGGAAGTGTTTATTTCCAGCGAGTGTATTTGATGGGTTTCATTTCTGTAGCTAGCTTGGCTGGCTAGCCTCTGCGGTAGCTACTGGCTGGCCAGCCTCTTCGGTAGCTACTGGCTGGCTAGCCTCTCCGGTAGCTACTGGCTGGCTACCGAAGCTACTGGCTGGCTAGCCTCTCCGGTAGCTACTGGCTGGCTAGCCTCTCCGGTAGCTACTGGCTGGCTAGCCTCTGCGGTAGCTACTGGCTGGCCAGCCTCTTCGGTAGCTACTGGCTGGCTAGCCTCTCCGGTAGCTACTGGCTGGCTAGCCTCTCCGGTAGCTACTGGCTGGCTAGCCTCTTCGGTAGCTACTGGCTGGCTAGCCTCTCCGGTAGCTACTGGCTGGCTAGCCTCTCCGGTAGCTACTGGCTGGCCAGCCTCTCCGGTAGCTACTGGCTGGCCAGCCTCTCCGGTAGCTACTGGCTGGCCAGCCTCTCCGGTAGCTACTGGCTGGCCAGCCTCTTCGGTAGCTACTGGCTGGCCAGCCTCTTCGGTAGCTACTGGCTGGCTAGCCTCTCCGGTAGCTACTGGCTGGCTAACCTCTTCGGTAGCTACTGGCTGGCTAGCCTCTTCGGTAGCTACTGGCTGGCTACCGAAGCTACTGGCTGGCTAGCCTCTGCGGTAGCTACTGGCTGGCCAGCCTCTTCGGTGGCTACTGGCTGGCCAGCCTCTTCGGTGGCTACTGGCTGGCCAGCCTCTTCGGTGGCTACTGGCTGGCTAGCCTCTCCGGTAGCTACTGGCTGGCTAGCCTCTCCGGTAGCTACTGGCTGGCTAGCCTCTCCGGTAGCTACTGGCTGGCTAGCCTCTCCGGTAGCTACTGGCTGGCTAGCCTCTTCGGTAGCTACTGGCTGGCTAGCCTCTTCGGTAGCTACTGGCTGGCTAGCCTCTTCGGTAGCTACTGGCTGGCTACCGAAGCTACTGGCTGGCTAGCCTCTGCGGTAGCTACTGGCTGGCCAGCCTCTTCGGTAGCTACTGGCTGGCTAGCCTCTTCGGTAGCTACTGGCTGGCTAGCCTCTTCGGTAGCTACTGGCTGGCTACCGGCTACTGGCTGGCTAGCCTCTGCGGTAGCTACTGGCTGGCTAGCCTCTTCGGTAGCTACTGGCTGGCTACCGGCTACTGGCTGGCTAGCCTCTGCGGTAGCTACTGGCTGGCCAGCCTCTTCGGTGGCTACTGGCTGGCCAGCCTCTTCGGTAGCTACTGGCTGGCTAGCCTCTCCGGTAGCTACTGGCTGGCTAGCCTCTCCGGTAGCTACTGGCTGGCTAGCCTCTGCGGTAGCTACTGGCTGGCTAGCCTCTGCGGTAGCTACTGGCTGGCCAGCCTCTCCGGTAGCTACTGGCTGGCTAGCCTCTTCGGTAGCTACTGGCTGGCCAGCCTCTTCGGTAGCTACTGGCTGGCCAGCCTCTTCGGTAGCTACTGGCTGGCCAGCCTCTCCGGTGGCTACTGGCTGGCCAGCCTCTTCGGTGGCTACTGGCTGGCCAGCCTCTTCGGTGGCTACTGGCTGGCCAGCCTCTAGCTACGGTGGCTACTGGCTGGCCAGCCTCTTCGGTGGCTACTGGCTGGCCAGCCTCTTCGGTAGCTACTGGCTGGCCAGCCTCTTCGGTAGCTACTGGCTGGCCAGCCTCTCCGGTAGCTACTGGCTGGCTAGCCTCTCCGGTAGCTACTGGCTGGCTACCCGGTAGCTACTGGCTGGCTAGCCTCTGCGGTAGCTACTGGCTGGCCAGCCTCTTCGGTGGCTACTGGCTGGCCAGCCTCTTCGGTAGCTACTGGCTGGCCAGCCTCTTCGGTAGCTACTGGCTGGCTAGCCTCTCCGGTAGCTACTGGCTGGCTAGCCTCTCCGGTAGCTACTGGCTGGCTAGCCTCTCCGGTAGCTACTGGCTGGCTAGCCTCTCCGGTAGCTACTGGCTGGCTAGCCTCTTCGGTAGCTACTGGCTGGCTAGCCTCTCCGGTAGCTACTGGCTGGCTAGCCTCTCCGGTAGCTACTGGCTGGCTAGCCTCTCCGGTAGCTACTGGCTGGCTAGCCTCTCCGGTAGCTACTGGCTGGCTAGCCTCTCCGGTAGCTACTGGCTGGCTAGCCTCTTCGGTAGCTACTGGCTGGCTAGCCTCTTCGGTAGCTACTGGCTGGCTAGCCTCTCCGGTAGCTACTGGCTGGCCAGCCTCTTCGGTAGCTACTGGCTGGCTAGCCTCTTCGGTAGCTACTGGCTGGCCAGCCTCTTCGGTAGCTACTGGCTGGCCAGCCTCTCCGGTAGCTACTGGCTGGCCAGCCTCTCCGGTAGCTACTGGCTGGCCAGCCTCTCCGGTAGCTACTGGCTGGCCAGCCTCTCCGGTAGCTACTGGCTGGCCAGCCTCTTCGGTGGCTACTGGCTGGCCAGCCTCTCCGGTAGCTACTGGCTGGCTAGCCTCTCCGGTAGCTACTGGCTGGCTAGCCTCTCCGGTAGCTACTGGCTGGCTAGCCTCTCCGGTAGCTACTGGCTGGCTAGCCTCTTCGGTAGCTACTGGCTGGCTAGCCTCTCCGGTAGCTACTGGCTGGCTAGCCTCTCCGGTAGCTACTGGCTGGCTAGGCCTCTCCGGTAGCTACTGGCTGGCTAGCCTCTCCGGTAGCTACTGGCTGGCTAGCCTCTTCGGTAGCTACTGGCTGGCTAGCCTCTTCGGTAGCTACTGGCTGGCTACCGAAGCTACTGGCTGGCTAGCCTCTGCGGTAGCTACTGGCTGGCCAGCCTCTTCGGTGGCTACTGGGTGGCCAGCCTCTTCGGTAGCTACTGGCTGGCCAGCCTCTCCGGTAGCTACTGGCTGGCCAGCCTCTCCGGTAGCTACTGGCTGGCTAGCCTCTCCGGTAGCTACTGGCTGGCTAGCCTCTCCGGTAGCTACTGGCTGGCTAGCCTCTCCGGTAGCTACTGGCTGGCTAGCCTCTGCGGTAGCTACTGGCTGGCTAGCCTCTGCGGTAGCTACTGGCTGGCTAGCCTCTGCGGTAGCTACTGGCTGGCTAGCCTCTGCGGTAGCTACTGGCTGGCTAGCCTCTGCGGTAGCTACTGGCTGGCTAGCCTCTCCGGTAGCTACTGGCTGGCCAGCCTCTCCGGTAGCTACTGGCTGGCCAGCCTCTTCGGTAGCTACTGGCTGGCCAGCCTCTTCGGTAGCTACTGGCTGGCCAGCCTCTTCGGTAGCTACTGGCTGGCCAGCCTCTTCGGTAGCTACTGGCTGGCCAGCCTCTTCGGTAGCTACTGGCTGGCCAGCCTCTTCGGTGGCTACTGGCTGGCCAGCCTCTTCGGTGGCTACTGGCTGGCCAGCCTCTTCGGTGGCTACTGGCTGGCCAGCCTCTTCGGTGGCTACTGGCTGGCCAGCCTCTTCGGTGGCTACTGGCTGGCCAGCCTCTTCGGTGGCTACTGGCTGGCCAGCCTCTTCGGTGGCTACTGGCTGGCCAGCCTCTTCGGTGGCTACTGGCTGGCCAGCCTCTGCGGTAGCTACTGGCTGGCCAGCCTCTGCGGTAGCTACTGGCTGGCTAGCCTCTGCGGTAGCTACTGGCTGGCTAGCCTCTGCGGTAGCTACTGGCTGGCTAGCCTCTGCGGTAGCTACTGGCTGGCCAGCCTCTTCGGTAGCTACTGGCTGGCCAGCCTCTTCGGTAGCTACTGGCTGGCCAGCCTCTTCGGTAGCAACTGGCTGGCCAGCCTCTTCGGTAGCTACTGGCTGGCCAGCCTCTTCGGTGGCTACTGGCTGGCCAGCCTCTTCGGTGGCTACTGGCTGGCCAGCCTCTTCGGTGGCTACTGGCTGGCCAGCCTCTTCGGTGGCTACTGGCTGGCCAGCCTCTTCGGTGGCTACTGGCTGGCCAGCCTCTTCGGTGGCCACTGGCTGGCCAGCCTCTTCGGTGGCTACTGGCTGGCCAGCCTCTTCGGTGGCTACTGGCTGGCCAGCCTCTTCGGTGGCTACTGGCTGGCCAGCCTCTGGTGGCTACTGGCTGGCCAGCTGGCTGGCCAGCCTCTGCGGTGGCTACTGGCTGGCCAGCCTCTGCGGTGGCTACTGGCTGGCCAGCCTCTGCGGTGGCTACTGGCTGGCCAGCCTCTGCGGTAGCTACTGGCTGGCTAGCCTCTGCGGTAGCTACTGGCTGGCTAGCCTCTCCGGTAGCTACTGGCTGGCCAGCCTCTCCGGTAGCTACTGGCTGGCCAGCCTCTTCGGTAGCTACTGGCTGGCCAGCCTCTCCGGTAGCTACTGGCTGGCCAGCCTCTTCGGTAGCTACTGGCTGGCCAGCCTCTTCGGTAGCTACTGGCTGGCCAGCCTCTTCGGTAGCTACTGGCTGGCCAGCCTCTTCGGTAGCTACTGGCTGGCCAGCCTCTTCGGTAGCTACTGGCTGGCCAGCCTCTGCGGCTGGCCAGCTACTGGCTACTGGCCAGCCTCTGCGGTAGCTACTGGCTGGCCAGCCTCTGCGGTAGCTACTGGCTGGCCAGCCTCTGCGGTAGCTACTGGCTGGCCAGCCTCTCCGGTGGCTACTGGCTGGCCAGCCTCTCCGGTAGCTACTGGCTGGCCAGCCTCTCCGGTAGCTACTGGCTGGCCAGCCTCTCCGGTAGCTACTGGCTGGCCAGCCT
Source organism: Oncorhynchus keta (assembly GCF_023373465.1). Classification (NCBI taxonomy): domain Eukaryota; kingdom Metazoa; phylum Chordata; class Actinopteri; order Salmoniformes; family Salmonidae; genus Oncorhynchus; species Oncorhynchus keta. The sequence continues at coordinate 44,941,711 of NC_068443.1, forward strand.
CTCCGGTAGCTACTGGCTGGCCAGCCTCTCCGGTAGCTACTGGCTGGCCAGCCTCTTCGGTAGCTACTGGCTGGCCAGCCTCTTCGGTAGCTACTGGCTGGCCAGCCTCTCCGGTAGCTACTGGCTGGCCAGCCTCTCCGGTAGCTACTGGCTGGCCAGCCTCTCCGGTAGCTACTGGCTGGCCAGCCTCTCCGGTAGCTACTGGCTGGCCAGCCTCTCCGGTAGCTACTGGCTGGCCAGCCTCTCCGGTAGCTACTGGCTGGCCAGCCTCTTCGGTAGCTACTGGCTGGCTAGCCTCTTCGGTAGCTACTGGCTGGCTAGCCTCTTCGGTAGCTACTGGCTGGCTAGCCTCTTCGGTAGCTACTGGCTGGCTAGCTAGCTAGCTGAGACCAAAGAAAGGAGAGAACGTTATTCTGACTGAAGCATTATCTTCTGACAGTAACCCAGTGACACCCAGTGGACTGAAGCTGAATTTTACTCCAATATTATATTGAACCCTGTTTAAAATTAAAGGGACTATCAGCAGTTGCTACATCCATTTTTAGACTTACAGTAAGTCTAAAGTAATGATATGTAACCATTGATTCTTATAGAATATTACTTATAAATGCCTCATGAGGTTATTTCAACAGTCGTACCCCATCAGAACCCAAAATATAAGCAATGTGTTCCTCCAATGTTTGTAACAAAGAAAATGTAAACAAACACTATAGCCTCAAAACATGGTTAAACTATAGTGTTGATATCATGGATGGTCAGTCCTTGTATCCATAGCCCAGTCTATGAATTTGAGAGTGAATACACTGTACTACTAATACACTGTAATACTACTGCTGATTGCTGCTTTAAGGTCTTATAGCCTATTCCATTCTGCAGGTAAATATGTGTTACACCTGTATGTTATTTCCATATAGGCTATGTAACTATTTGTAAAAATAATAATAATAATAAGCTTTTGTTTTTATTCACTTGGCTAATTACGTTTTTCTATTTCTGTTGCATTGTCGAGAGGTTAACCTTTAAGTAAGCATTTAATTGTAAATGATGTGTATATGACAACTAAACAAACTTGAACTTAGAAGGGAAGTGGGAGGGCCGCCAGAAAGACAGGGAAAAAGTTGGCCAGCTTTGTGTAGGGGAACAAAACATTGAAAATACATTGACCCTTAAAGTTGTGTCCTCAAACGTTATGTCAACTAAAAATCTCACATTATTTCATTTAGTCAGTTCTTCCAACTAATGTTCACATACTGCTTTACTCATCTCATATGTATATACTGTATTCTATTCTAGTGTATTTTAGTCAATGCCACTCTGACATTGCTCATCCTAATATTGATATTTCTTAATTCCTTTCTTTACTTTTTCAGATTTGTGTGTATTGTTGTGTATTGTTAGATATTACTGCACTGTTGGAGCTAGGAACACAAGCATTTAGCTACGCCCCCTAATAACATCTGCTAAATATGTGTATATGTGACCAATAAAATTGGATTTGATTTTGATCAATAACTAGGTTTCCATCCAATTTACTTCAGATTTTCATGTGAATATTCTAAAATCTGCATAAAAAAACATGCGTATTTTCCCACCAGAGATATGTTTCCATCAAACTAACCTTTTGTTGAGAAAAAAAGGCTGTGCGTGGTGACATAATGCCCATAAAAATAAAAATTACTTTTGCCGTTAAATTCCTATGTGCCGAATGGAAAAATCCAAGTTAAATGGCTCTCCATCGCATTTCCAACTCTACTGATGGGTTTTGTCACAAAAACTGTTGCGTCATATAGAAAATGTTCCCACTCTGGTTTTGACACATGCGCTCTAGCTAACAGCTGGCAGATACATTGGGGGTAGGCTGTCTACATTGAGATTATTACAAATATTATTTGTCAAACAGCAGCCAAGCATGGATCATCATGTCACCAGAATAAGACCCTCAATATTTATTGGAAAGGAGCATCAAGCTCATCACCTTGTACTTTCACCACCCTGTGAAGTTAATCATCTATTTAATCTATTTAAACATCTATTTAAACTTTACATCTAGGGTTTTTTTGTAAGTCTAGGTAATTGTATGTCTATGGTGGCCTAAATTCGTTCCCAATCAGAGGCAGCTGTTTATCGTTGTCTCTGATTGGGGTTCCTATTTAGGTTGCCATTTTCCCTTTTGGTTTTGTGGGTTCTTGTCTATTTGCAGTTGCCTGTCAGCACTCGTTTATATAGCTTCATGGTTTGTTTTGGTTAGTTTGTTCAGTGTTCATTTGTCTAATAAAAGAGAATGTACGCATACCACGCTGCGCCTTGGTCTCCTCCTTATGACGGCCGTGACATCATGTCTCTTTATATTCACGTAGCCGAGGGGCCATGTAGTTTCTCATCTGTCATGTTTGGAGTTGTGTTGCGCTGTTATGCAGGCACTTGAATTTTTCTTTACAGTTGAGTTGCCCTGGTCGAGTCAGTATACAGTAACTTTAAAAAGCAACTGCCCCTTTAAAAAAACTTCTCATTTAGAAAACAGGCTGTGGCATTGACCTGAGTCAAACATTTATTCTTGTGTCAAAATTGACTACAAAGTGTAAATAGGATCATTTTGATCATAAAGTCAGTCTTGTCCAAACATAGTTTACATTTTTTTCCGTTTTGTGGTTGTGACTGCATCACAACGTAAATTAAGTTTGGGTTTGTTTAAAGTATGCCCACAGCTGGCAGCACACAAGTAATCATACATTTGGGGTTCAGCTGCAAGCGACCAGCTTTTAATTTGGGTTGACTTTGGATTTCCCAATGGGGTTAGTTAGGGACCATCAGTAGTAAACTACACAATGTACGTTAACATCCCAATGGCTCCAAATTTCACTGCCTTAACCTCAAAGTTTAGCTACCCCAGTATCCCCTTGACCATTTTGGATTGTAAAACTAAAGACACACACGAGAAAAGACACAGAAAGCAACAGAAGAGTAGATGATGGAGAGACACACCAGACACGACACAGAGCCAGCAACAGAAGAGAAGGATTTGATGGAGAGAGACACATTTACATTTACATTTAAGTCATTTAGCAGACGCTCTTATGCACACACACATGCACACACCCATCACAACTGCTGCTACCAGACTCTTATTATACTGCTCAATTTATACACTTACCCCCCCACCCCCCATTCCCCAATACACATGTAAATATTGGATTATAAATTGTGTCTTCCTGTATTATCCTTGTGCTAAAATGTTTATTTACTTTATGTTCATATTCCAATCTTATATTATGTATTATTGTTGCATTGTCGAAGGAACCTGTTAGTAAGCGTTTCGTTGGACGATGTTGCGTATCCCATTACATACGACTAATAAAACTTGAAACTTCATCTGGGGACAAAATACCAAATACCACGATACCTAAGATTTAGCATCTCTAAAATAGTCCAAAGGATTTAGGGTTTACTCCTCTACTGCAAAGTATAGCCCCAGAATTACTGCATTAGTGCTCTCTTCCCATTGTTATCTGTATAAGCATAGCTGAAGTAGTCTTAACATAATGGTTCAAGTTGAAGCCTGAAGGGGGTGATTCCTATGTTACAGTACTGTAAGCTTTAGGGGGTCCACCAGCGGGACACCTTTCAAGGGCTGATTAACTTGAGGGTTAAACTCCTACCACCGGTACTCCATGATGGCTCGGGATTATCCCAGCTCACTGGTGGTCTGCTGGGATTGGAAGAGGAAGGCCTGGTGGTGCAGATGGTGGGAGTGAATTAGACCTTTGCACGCTAGGATGGATAAGGCCCACTGCCCCACTTCAGATTCCCTATGCCCGGTAGTAGGGCCTCTAGTCTTACACAGTATGCTGCCGTAATGCGTTGTCGCTAGAATCCTAGCAAAATTCCTGCATTGTGTACAGGAGTCTGGTATCCTCTGTCATAGGTATTTTAGCATTTAATGTTGCTGGGATTTACCAATTACGTTGCTTGAGAATTGTGATATGATCATTAGGAGTCGTCAGTAATTGTGTTGGGTGTTCGTCATCTCATTCATGTTATCATTCATTTTGTATAGCCCAACAAACCTCACCTCAATAGGATTTTCCCTAAAACTTCTGAATAACATTGTGGACAGACAACATCCCTGCCAATCCTGCATAAATGTAGTAAGCCAATTAGTTGGATGTTAATGGAATTAGCATTGCTGATGGCTTTATCCATTTAGCCCCTGCAATCCACACAGTATCCCCTTTACGCTACATTAAAACCGTTATCCTGGTCAGAGAGGGACCCAGAGAATCGGCGGATTCCACGCTTCATTCATGGCCTTTTACACTCGGCACAATAAATGCCCGTCGCCAAGGATACACTGTATACCTTTGAGAGGTTCGCATAGCCTAATATATGATTCTGCTGTTCAGCATGGTTGGATTGAGGCAGAGAGAATCGATGGGGGAAAACGGCAGCAGTACCGAGGAGCTTTATTACTGGGTTGTACTGTAGGCTTTGAAAATGTAAAATGCTACCCAAGGATTGCAGGCAATGCCACTCACTGTTGTGGGATGGTGACATATGGAGAAAATCATTACTTTAAAGCTACTACACTGGAAAATAGACAGGGAAATGTGAAAATAGTATAAATTGGTGTTCACTTTTGAATTTGAAGAGAGGAATTGGGGAAAACAGTGAAGTACCGTGGAAAAATATGAAAAATTGATGAAAAATGGATGAACAAAAATTGTGTTAACTCAGGGGGAAAAACCCTACCAGTCATGACCAGTTCACGTACTGCTGTAGGGGTGGAGAGACAGTGAAATGATACTCTTAGAAAAAAAGACTCCGAAGCGTTCTTTCAGCCGCCCCCATAGGAGAACCCTTTCTGGGTGTAGGCAAACCATTTCTGGCCTTGGCTTCAATGTAGAACCATCTGTCGAAAGGGTTTTACCTGGAACCAACAAGGATTCTTCAAATGGTTCTCCTATGGGGACAGCCGAAGAACTCTTAAGTTCTAGATTATAAGGGCACGAGGCGAGACCCAAATGCAGACACAGGAGGCAGATGGTTGAGCTCCGATATTTATTATAACAAAAGGGGTAGGCTAAAGGCAGGTCGGGGACAGGCGAGAGTTCATAAACCAGGTCAGAGTCCAAACGGTACAGGACGATAGGCAGGCTCGAGGTCAGGGGCAGACAGAGTGCTCAGGCAGGCGGGCTCAGAGTCAGGACAGGCAAGGGTCAAAACCCCGGAGGGTGAGAAAAGAGAGACTGGGAAAAGCAGGCGCTGAGACACAAAAACGCTGGTTGACTTGACAAACAAGACGAACTGGCACAGAGAGACAGCAAACACAGGCATAAATACACCGGGGATAGTAAGCAACATCTGGAGGGGGTGGAGACAGGTGAAACAGATCAGGGCGTGACATAGATAGCACCTTTCTTCCGAACACGGAACCCAAACCGGCTGCGCTCGTGCACCATCGCGCATAAATCTATTTTGTCCCCCCAAAGCAAACACGATCACGACACGCAGGTTAAAATATCAAAACAAACTCTGAACCAATTGTATTATTTTGGGGACAGGCCGAAAAGCATAAAAATGTATGGCAATTCAGCTAGTTAGCTTGCACTTGCTAGCTAATTTGTCCTATTTAGCTACCTTGCTGTTGCTAGCTAATTTGTCCTGGGATATAAACATTGAGGTGTTATTTTACCTGAAATGCACAAGGTCCTCTACTCCTCCAATTAATCCACACATAAAACGGCCAACCGAATCGTTTCTAGTCATCTCTCTTCCTTCCAGGCTTTATCTTCTCTTGACTTTATATTGCGATTGGCAACTTTCATAAATTAGGTGATTTACCGCCACTGACCTCGTTCGTCTTAAGGTCACCCACGTGGGTATAACCAATGAGGAGATGGCACGTGGGTACCTGCTTCTATAAACCAATGAGGAGATGGGAGAGGCAGGACTTGCAGTGCGATCTGCGTCAGAAATAGAACTGACTTCTATTTTAGCCCTTGGCAACGCAGACATTCGTTGGCGCGCGCAAGCTGTGTGGGTGCAATAATTGTTTAACATAGATTTCTTAATTTATTTTGCAATGCTCGCGCACGCGGCGTGAACCTTGTAGTCAGCCTGTAAGAGTGTACTCTTTTACCCAAGACTGTCTTCAACACACTGTGGAAATCACCATTCGATGCAAATGTGGTGTGGGAACAACATGAACAAACAGAAGAAAATAAGACCTGCAGCCCATCATTTTCTTCAAGTTGTTCACTGCAGGCAACCGATACGAAACAGTGAAAAATCCCTTCCCAGAGTAGAGATTTCACATCTGTTTTAGCTGTTCACTGCCAATGAGTAGGGACAGTCACTCCAGGAGAGCTATTAAAGGGATAGTTCACCCAAAAGGGCTAGGAAGGGGGGCATCCTCTCACGTGACTATTCTCTCAAAATCTCTTTGTTGTAGCTGCTGTGGCTGTTTCGCATCCGGCGCCTTTTCTCTTTAATTCCCGGTTATTGAAACCAGATTTGGTTTTATGAACGGAAACGTACCGGGAGTGTAGGGCTACTTACATTGATTCAAAGGAAGATTCAAGCGAGGTGTTGTTTTAAAAGGGGGGATTTGCCTCGGTGTTAAATCCGGGGCGTCAGATAAATCATAAAACGACCCAGAGCGTGTTGGAAGGACGGACTACGAGGATGCTGTTGCTGCTTCTGTTGTCGTCTTTGGGAATTTCGTCAGCCACCGAGGTTTCATAGATGACCACCTCGTTTATTTGGAGTAAAGAGCCTTCAGAATTGTGTGCTCTGCATCTAACAATACCGCTATATTATTTTTGCATCGCGTCCCGTTGTCATAGTGCGTGTTCCTTCGTGCATGCGTCCTTGCTTCTATGCTGTGCTCTTTCATTCAACACAATTTACCCATCAATATATTCGTAAAAAAGTTGTCGAAGTGACTTAATTTTGGATACATTCTGTGACAGTAGCCTTGTTTGGTTATCGTCTCCATCCTTTTCATCATGGTTGGAAGCTTGCGACCTGGTCGCTTGCCCGGACCTTTGGCTGCTTATTCCTTGGCGTTCCTCTGCTTCGTGGCTATCGCTTCATTGCCTGGATCATTGGCATCCTACCTACAAAGTGGCGAATGCAAAGGGAAAGGAAAAGACTGCACAGGTAAGGGTGTTCAAAATATGATGCTGCCCGTATATTTTGCTTATGTTTACGCACGGGTTGTGAATGGTGTCAATGTTTAAATATCCTATGCAAACATGTCTCGGATAAGAAATACCTTAAGTTTTAATGCGCTCCCCTAGTAGGCTATAGTATATGTTGCTCTCTGTATACATAGGAATGGGCCATTGAATAGCTCATCTAAAAACGCGGAGATTATGTCCTATTTCAACTGTCAGATATGTAGCCTAATGCCTGTCACTCAGATGTAGCATATTGGAAATAATCGAAGAATGGAACACCGCCCTGGCCAGTTTGTGTCCCTCTATCTCAATTCTGTCATCAACCTTTCATGTAGAAAAAAAAATGCACAGCAGCTCTTGCCGTTAGCCTATGCTGGAACATCCGTTCTGTTATATATTAACAATTTAAGAGGACGATTGTCTTTTTTCTTCTCGTGCATGGAGATTTAAAGAGGACTCTACTGTAGCTAACTCACTGGAGAGTGTTGGAATAACCTGGTACACATGTTTTATTCATGAACCTCAGAATTGCCTTTTCCCCATCACATTAAACATTAAGCATTTTCATCATAGACCGATGCACTGCGAACCTAATTCTTCACCCTTTCCAAGCGACCACACATAAATGGAACAAAATGCCATATCAGTAAAGGCAAATGAGCTGTTCTATTTCACTACCCAAACTAAACAACTTATTCATTGCTACACATAAATGCAGTTGCAGCTAGCCTATGCATAGTAATACACTCCCAGCTAACACCCTAGGCCTCGTGTCCAAATCAATTACATTTGTTTCAAAACTATATTTGTATTAATCGTAGAATTTCATTACAACAGAGTGCTTTTACACCTGCATTGTTTGCTGTTTGGGGTTTTAGGCTGGGTTTCTGTACAGCACTTTGAGATATCAGCTGATGTACGAAGGGCTATATAAATAAATTTGATTTGATTTAGATTATTAACAGAGGTTTTAGCCCAAGCAAGCTTCTGAGAGCAAAGCAGTGGCTTATAGACCAACATTATAATGGGAATTGGCCAGAAAAAGTAGGAAGAAAGCTCTGGAGGAACTAGTGCTATTAATGGAAGAGTTTAATATTTTGTAGTTTGTGCCACCGAATGTATATCCGGATGTTTACTGTTGTCAGTAAGTACACAAGTAAAGGGAATTATGAGGAAAATGGACTGCTGGTGCTGATTGCTGACTGGCAGCATTTCAGGCAATTGTGAAATGGATGTACTTCCTCAATTAAGAAAGCTAAATCAAGCTACTTTCTAGTTCCATCTCACTCTGCTGGTGATCCGTCAAAATTTTGGAAAGTTAATGCACTGAAGTGTGTCAATTCCTACACTTCCCTGCCTAAGCACGTTGTCTCAGTCTCTGGCATCATTACTGAGAAAAAAAATGATAAGTGATGCTTTTAATTAGCATTTAGCTCTGTAGGCTTTTTATTTGAAAGAAATAGTGGTTTAATTGACCCTAGTCATTGAGTTGACTGTTCTTTCCTCTCCCAGCCTCCATTTGGCTCAATGGAAATGCAGTAAACTTCTAGTGAATATTTGTGACCCATGTTACCTGGATGTCATAAGGTAATGCACCAATTTGTAAGTCGCTCTGGATAAGAGCGTCTGCTAAATGACTTAAATGTAAAATGTAAATGTAAATAATGATGAAGGGCACCATCCAATGTACGTATGTATAACAGACCTCGGTTCAAATATCTCAATTGTTATCACATATATTCAAACTAAGTATTCCGATTTATATTTGATTTGAAAAGACAAGTTGTTCAATATTTTAATACAATTGGAAAGTATATGTTTGTTTTAAAAATATACACAGACTCAAATACACAGGCAGTCGATTAGCTGACCAGGGTCAGTTCAACCACCATTTCTTTCAAATATAAATATATTTTTTTCTCATGAATGATACCAGATTTTGACAACTTGCTTACGCAGGGAAGGAGAGGAGTTTTCACACTTCAGTGCAACTATCAACTATTTTCCAAAATTGAAGGATCTCCAGCAGTCTAAGATATAAAGTAGCTAGATTTAGCTTTCTTGATTGAGGAAGTGCATCTATTTCTCTGCTTAGGCAAACTTGTTTCTCACAAGTGTAGCAGGTACTGAACTCGGCAAACAACGTTTCTCTGAGAATGCTAAATGACTAACTAATACATGCATTAACAGAAATGTATGTAACCAAAATAAAAAGATCTAAGGGCAAACAATTCACACAATGAATCCATGGGCCTATCGAGTGGCGTTTAAGGCTGTGCCACAACCGCCCGGTTAGGCGGGTCATGTTTCAGAGTTCAATCTTGTTTTCTTCAGACCAGAGACTCCAAGCGTGTTGTCTTTTACTTGTTTCTCATGGTCTGAGAGTCTTTTAGGTGACTTTTGGCAAACTCCAAGTGGGCTGTCAAGTGCCTTTTACTGAGGAGTGGCTTCCGTCTGGCCACTCTACCATAAAGGCCTGATTGGTGGAGTGCTGCACAGATGGTTGTCCTTTCATGAAGGAACGCTGGAGCTCTGTCAGTGACCATTGGCCATTGGCTTCTTGCTCACATTTACATTACATTTAAGTCATTTAGCAGACGCTCTTATCCAGAGCGACTTACAAATTGGACATTTACATTACATTTAAGTCATTTAGCAGACGCTCTTATCCAGAGCGACTTACAAATTGGACCTCCCTGAGTTTGGTGTCTCAACCTGTTTTCACATGATCATTATGGGTTATTGTGTGTATATTGATGAGGGGTCTGAATACAGTGTATGTGTGGGGTACAGGGACAAGTTATTTGTTCAAAAATCATGTTCAAGACCATTATTGCACACAGAGTGAGTCCATGCAACTTATTATTAGCCTTTTTAAGCAAATATTTACTCCTGAATTTATTTAGGCCTGACATAACAAAGGGTTTGAATCCTTGACACGAAACCTCTTTTTAATTAATAAAAAAATGTAGGCTCTAACACGACAACATTTTTAAAAAGTCAAGGGGTGTAATTTCTTTCTGAAGGCACTGTATATGCGAGCATCTGTGTAGTTTGTGTGTGTTCAAGTCCTTCTGCCCAGCTCAGTTTTTTAAGGGTGCTGATCTTGTAAACCAGTTCAGAGCAGGATTGTGTAATTGTAGGGTTTACAGGGCTTCTTATTAGTAACATATGTTCACTGAAACAAAAGAAGATTTTGCAGTGGGAGTGTCCGCTTCATTCCCTCCATAATGAAACCCTTGCCTCTCAGAGGCTGCATCTAAAATGGCACTTTATTCCCTATGTAGTGCACTTCTTTTGAACAGGGTCCATAGGGTTAGGCAAAAGTAGTGCACTACGTAGGGAATAGGGTGTCAGTTGGGATGTTGCCCAAGTCTCCACCACTAACAGTTTGAGGTTGTGGTGGATGGAATCGGTTGCCTGGCTAACCAGACTCCTTGCTCCGTCAACCCGCTAAGCCACGCCAATGGAATGGGAGCAATGATTGTAATTTTGCTAAACCCCTCTTTGTGGCACCTGACACCATGACTGAACAGTAGTCCAGGTGTGACAAAATTAGGGCCTGTAGGACCTGCCTTGTTGAGAATGCTGTTAAAGAGGAATGGAATCACTAGGACTCCAGCTAATGTTAATCACCATATTGGCGTTGTTACGTCACTGGCAGGAGGGAAAAGTTTGGAACTCCCAAAAAATGGCTGAATTTACTGAGTCGCTCCGAGTCCGAAGATGAGTTTATAACAGCGAATGAAATAACATTAGATAGGGAGCCAATAAACTTACTGAAGCCGTTCCTGTTGGAGCCGATCATCGCCCCAGATCAAAGAGTTTGTTCTCGTTGCAGTAACAACACAGATATGCCGCCTGAAGCGCATCAGCTAGAGGGTCGGCGTAGTGGTGACAAAAACTGCTACGAGTGCGGATGCTGCCACATAATGGCTAGAGAGTATGAGTGTGTGTGTTGTAGAGAGATGTGGTGATACAGCACAGAATCCCAGCGGGTGGTGGCTGTATTACATCGAGTCAGAGGTTCCTGTCAGTCTGGTTGGCGACGTATTGGACGTGTCACTAATCTTTATGAAAGGCGTCCTGGCAGAAGAGGTTACTCATCTCCTCCCTGTTGGCTGTCTGATCATTGTTGGTAATCAAGCCTCAAATATAAAATATATTTTTATAGGCTTAATACTTTTTTTGGGTTACTACATGATTCCATGTCTTCACTATAATTCTACTATTATAGTGAAGACATCAAAACAATGAAATAACACATGGAATCATGTAGTAACCCAAAAAAGTATTAAACCTATAAAATATATTTTTATATCTGAGATTCTTCAAATAGCCACCCTTTGCCTTGATGACAGCTTCACCCGGAATGCTTTTCCAAGAGTCTTGAAGTAGTTCCTACATACGCTGAGCACTTGTTGGCTGCTGAAACGACAGTACCTGGGTCTCAACCCCACCCTGTGCAATTGGTTCCTGGACTTTCTGACGGCGCGCCCCAGGTGGAGAAGGTAGGAAACAACATCTCCACTTCGCTGACTCTCAACACTGGGGCCCCACAAGGGTGAGTGCTCAGCCCACTCCTGTACTCCCTGTTCACCCACGACTGCGTGGCCATGTAAGCATCCAACTCAATCATCAAGTTTGCAGACGACACAACAGCAGTGGGCTTGATTACCAACAATGATGAGACAGCCTACAGGGAGGAGGTGAGGGCACTCTGAGTGTGGTGTCAGGAAAACAACCTCTCACTCAACATCAACAAAACAAAGGATATGATTGTAGTCTTCAGGAAACAGCAGAGCGAGCACCCCCCTATCCACATCGATGGGACAGCAGTGGAGAAGGTGGAAAGTTTGAAGTTCCTCGGCGTACACATCACAGACATGGAAATGGTCCACCCACACAGACAGTGTGGTGAAGAAGGCGCAACAGCGCTTCTTCAACCTCAGGAGACTGAAGAAATGTGGCTTGTCAAAACCCTGACAAACATTTAGAGATGCAACAATCGAGAGCATCCTGTCTGGCTGTTTCACAGCCTGGTACGGCAACTGCTCTGTCCACAACGGCAATGCTCTCCAGAGGGTAGTGTGGTCTGTACAACACATCCCTGGGGGCAAACTACCTGCCCTCCATGACACCTACAGCACCCGATATAACAGGAAGACCAAAAGGATCATTAAGGACAACAACCACCCGAGCCACTGCCTGTTCACACTGCTACCATCCAGAAGGCGAGGTCAGTACAGGTGCGTCAAAGCTGGGACAGAGAAACCGCTTCTATCTCAAAGCCATCAGACTGCTAAATAGCAATCACTAACTCAGAAAGGCTGCCGCCTACATTGAGACCCAATCACTGGCCACTTTAATAAATGGATCACTAGTCACTTTATACAATGCCACTTTAATAATGTTTACATATCTTACTTTACTCATATCACATGTATATACTGTATTTTACACCCCCTCAGTGCTAACAGTATAACTCTGGTTCATAGGCATATGATTACTGCATATGATAGCTGTAGGATCAGCAGAGGCATTCAGGACAGTAAGGGACATTAATTAGGTTACTTACATTATCTTCCAGCGCCCCTGGGATAATGTACATTTGCTGAAGCATTATGACAACTCAGCGACACAATGGTAGAGATTAACTGAGTTGGGCTTGGGTCATTGATAAGTCATTGTCTCAACAATGCTATGAATAGTCTCGTAGGCAGTTATGGAGAGCCAAAAGTCTGAACTGTTAAACTGTTAAATGCCATGATTTAGGGAATGCAGAGTGCCAGATATTATAGGGCGTTTGTTGGTGTCAAGTAGTGAACAATCAGTTCTTTACAATCCATCTTCAGCTGTTCTGAGCTGCCCTTCATAATGTCATTCGACCCCACACGAACCATGACAGTTTCAGCCCCCGGTGACTGACGCACAGCCTCGGGAAGCAACCTGGTGATACCCTAAACTTTTGCCCCAGGAAAACAAAGTCTTTGCCCCAGGTACAGATATATGCCTCGCCATCGAACTCCCTATCACAATGGCTGGAATTATCAGGTCTCTGTCGTGTCTCGAAGCTGAATTTGAGGCCAGAGCCACAGACCTGAGCTGCTTTAACACTGACTGACTGCGTGCCACAACAACCAAAGGGACTCTGATCCAGAGAGCCCAGCGGAGGGGGGGCCGCGGTGGTCCAGCTGTGACCAGGCAATTGATTGACCTGGACAGGGAGAGGTGGCTGGAGGGACATCCATACCGATGTGCAGGCCAGTCAAGTTCTCCCACACCGCTCTCAACAAACCATTTCTGTCTGGACCTCGCCTTAAGCACCAGGGCATTGTCATACTGAAGCAGAAAAGGGCCATGCCCAAACAGTTGCCACAAAGTTGGAAGCACATAATCGTCTAGAATGTCATTGTATGCTGTAGCCCGAACCATGAAAAATAGCCCCAGACCATTATTCCTCCTCCCCAAACTATACAGTTGGCACTATGCATTGGGGCAGGTAGCGTTTTCCTGTCATCCTCCAAACCCAGTCTGTCAGACTGCCAGATGGTGAAGCGTGATTCATCACTCCTGAAAGTGCATTTCCAATGCTCCAGAGTCCTATGGCGGCGAGCTATACACCAGTAAGGCCATTCTATGGCCAATGTTTGACTATGGAGATTGCATGGCTGTGTGCTAATTTATTACAATTTTTATTTTTATTTAAATACACCTGTCAGCAGCGGGTGTGGCCAAATCCACTATTTTGAAGGGGTGTGTATATATATATATATATCTTAGATCACACATGCGGAACACTGTGGTACACACCGACTGAGAACATAAATCGGGAGTTGTTTCAAAGTCTCAAGTTTGAATCTTAATTCTACTGTCATTGATGGAGCATCACGGCTTCATCACCTCCCAATGTGCTTCCTGATTGAGCGATTTTTCACATGCCTTTATGATACTCGTAGAAGTGGTCCTATCACACTGGTGAATCTGATAGATTTGAACAGGAGCTCCAACATTAGCTTTCATGGATGAATATGAATATTTATTGTCATTTGTGTCTTGTTACATTTACAATTGTTTTTGCTGAAATCGTTATTACTTGCTTGGAATCCACTGATAGCTTATACTTGTATAGTTTACAAGTTCTAATTCCATGTGGGTTCAAGCTTGCCTTCCAGGCTGATCTAGAATCAGTGTCAAGTCCTGTAATGGCAGTATTTCACAAAATAGGCTAGTATGCATAGCAGGTCCTAATCTTAAATGGGGCATGCTCTTGTTGTGCCCTTGGGCAACAGCACACTTAGCTTGAATTGCCTCAGTGTGAAATTCAGCTACGACATGAATGACCAATTCTAAAACCCCCAGACACAATTCTAATGGAGAAGTCACCTATTCAATGTTTGGATGAACACAAACATCTCCACAATACAAAGTGAAGGACATTAGAATTTTAAAACACTGTCTGGTTTATATGGTTAAAGGCCCAGTGCAGTCAACAACTGCTCAATCATTTAGCATTTATTTGCATTGCCACCCTGGTCACAGGCGATAAATGAGTTAGTCGACCAATAACAAAGAGTTCCAAACCTCTCTGCCAATAACAACTCGTTTTCAGTTTTCCCTTCTCCACATAGACCACTCCCAGACAGTCCTAGCAAAATTATTGCTTGAGAAATTGCTAAGAAGCTTTGTTTTTCTTCTGTTTTCAATACAAATTGTCAAAAAGAAATCACAGTACTTAATTGGACCTTTTAACAAGAATGGTATTCTTGGTAATCGAGCATAAACAGTGGAATTTTTATATTTTTATATCAGGCAATTGAAAGTTTTTGTGGAAAGGCTTTTTAGAGTGATCACATTTCACTCTTTAATGAAGAAGGAAGACTCGAGAACTTGTTATTTATTGTCACAGTTAAAGGGAAAAGCAAAGCTGAGCCCGCATTGATACTTTTGTATATATAGTGTATGTGGATACCCCTTCAAATGATCAGATTTGGCTATTTCAGCCACACCCATTGCTGACCGGTGAATGAAATCGACAAACATTGGCA
Source organism: Oncorhynchus keta (assembly GCF_023373465.1). Lineage (NCBI taxonomy): Eukaryota > Metazoa > Chordata > Actinopteri > Salmoniformes > Salmonidae > Oncorhynchus > Oncorhynchus keta. The sequence goes on from NC_068443.1 coordinate 44,956,937, forward strand.
GTAGAATGGCCTTACTGATGAGCTCATTGACTTTCAACATGGCACCGTCATAGGATGGCACCTTTCCAACAAGCCAGTTCGTCAAATTTCTTCCCTGCTAGAGCTGCCCCCGTCAACTGCAAGTGCTGTTATTGTGAAGTGGAAACGTCTCAAAATGGTAGGCCACACAGCCTCTCAGACCCGGAACGCCAAGTGCTGAAGTCCATAGCACGTAAAAATCGTCTGTCCTCAATTGCAACACTCGTTACCGAGTTCCAAACTGCCTCTGGAAGTAACTGTTCATTGGGCACTTCAAGAAATGGGTTTCCATGGCCATGCAGCCGCACACAAAGCTAAGATCACCATGCGTAATGCCAAGCGTTGGCTGGAGTGGTGTAAAGCTCACCCCCATTGGACTCTGGAGCAGAGGAAATGCGTCTTCTGCAGTGATGAATTATGCTTCTCCATCTGGTAGTCCGACGGACAAGTCTGGGTTGGCGGATGCCAGGAGAACGCTATCTGCCCAAATGCAAAGTACCAACTGTAAAGTTTGGTGGAGTAGGAATAATGGTCTGTGGATGTTTTTCATGGTTCGGGTTAGGCCCTTTACTCCCAGTAAAGGGAAACCTTAACATTTACTTAACGCTTTCTTTCTTTTTCAAGTAAGGCTAAACATACTGTATGTACATATAGGTAGGGGTAAAGTGACTAGGCTACAGGATAGTTAATAAACTGTAGCAGCAGTGTATGTAATGAGTCAAAAGAGATCATGCAAAAAGGGTGAATGCAGATAGCCATTTGTTTAACTATTATGGAGTCTTATGGCTTTGGGGTAGAAGCTGTTCAGGGTCCTGTTGGTTCCAGACTTGGTGCATCAGTGCTGCTTGCTTTGCGGTAGCAGAGAATGACTTGGGTGGCTAGTGTCTTTGACAATCCTTCAGGCCTTCCTCTGACACCGCCTGGTATAGAGGTCCTAGATGGTAGGGAGCTTGGCCCCAGTGATGTACAGGGCCGTACACACTACTCATTTCATGGCTAAGATAGTCATTTAGACAGGTTACCTTGGCATTCTTAGGCACAGGGATTGTGTTGGTCTGCTTGAAACATGTAGGTATTACAGATCGCAGAGAGGTTGAAAATGTCAGGGAAGACACTTGCCGGCTGGTCAGCGCTCTGAGTACGCGTCCTGGTAATCCGTCTGGCCCTGTGGCCTTGTAAATGTTAGACCTTTAATTAAACAGGTTAACTCGCATCGGCTTCGGAGAGGGAGATCACACAGTCGTCCGGAACAGCTGGTGCTCTCATGCATGGTTCAGTGTTGCTTGCCTCAAAGCGAGCATAGATGGCATTTAGCTCGTCTGGTAGGCTCCCCTCACTGGGCAGTTCGTGGCTGGGTTTCCCTTTGTAATCTGTGATAGTTTGCAACCCCTATCACATCTGATGAGCATCAGAGCCGGCACAGTAGGATTAGATCTTGGTCCTTTATTGAAGCTTTGCCTGTTTGATGCCTTGTCTGAGGTCATAGTGGGATTTCTTATAAGCTTCCGGATTAGTGTCCTGCTTCTTGAAAGCAGCAGCTTTAGCCTTTAGCTCAGTGCGGATGTTGCCTGTAATCCATAGCTTTTGGTTTAGATATGTACATAAGGTCACTGGGGATGATGTCGTCAATTAACTTATTAATGAAGTTGGTGACTGATGTGGTAAACTCGGATGAATTCTGAAACATATTCCAGTCTGTGCTAGTGAAACAGCCCTGTTGCTTAGCATCTGCTTAATCGGACCACTTCTGTCATTGAGCGTTACTGATACTTCATGTTTGAGTTTTTGATTGTAAGCAGGAATCAGGAGGATAAGAGTTATGGTCACATTTGTCAGAAGGACGGAGGGAGAGCCTAAGCTGCATTTTTGTTTAAGGAGTAAAGATGATATAGAATTTTGTTGCCTCTAGTTGCGCAGGTGACATGATGGTAAAAATGAGGTAAAACAGATTTCAGTTTCCTTGTATTTAAATCACCTGCCACTTCTGGGTGTGCCTCTTCTTGTTTGCTTAGGTCCTTATACAGCTCTTTGACTGCAGTCTTTGTGCCAGCATCGGTTTCTGGTGGTAAATAGACGGCTATGGAAAATATAGATGAAAACACTCTTGGGAAGTAGTATGGTCTGCAGCTTATCATGAGGTATTCTAACTCCGGTGAGTTAAACCTCGAGACTTCAAGCTGTTGTTAACAGAGATCCCCCAATCTTACCTGAGGCTCTGCTGACCGGTCTTGCCGGTGCATGGAAAAGCCAGTGCGATGTATATTATCCATGTCCTAGTTCAGCCATGACTCCGTGAAACAGAACATTACAGTTCTTCAGGTTTGATAGGATAGTCTCAAACGGAGCTCATCTCATCCAGTTTGTTCTCTGGTGACCACTTTTGCCAACAGTGCGGAGGGTAGAGGCGGTTTATTTGCTCGCCAACATAGTCTCATCAGCAAGCTTTCATAGTACTATCACATTTCAGGTGACACGGTACAAATCTGTCGTTCTGCCCCTGAACAGGCAGTTAACCCACTGTTCCCAGGCCGTCATTAAAAATAAGAATTTGTTCTTAACTGACTTGCCTGGTTAAATAAAGGTAAAAATAATATATAAAAAAAAAAAAAAATTATCAATGGAAATCAAATTTGTCAACCCATGGAGGTCTGGATTTGCAGACACACTCAAAATTAAATTGGAAAACCACACTACAGGCTGATCCAACTTTGTAATGTCCTTAAAACAAGTCAAAATGAGGCTCAGTAGTGTGTGTGGCCTCCACGTGCCTGTATGACCTCCCTACAACGCCTGAGCATGCTCCTGATGAGGTGGCGGATGGTCTCCTGAGGGATCTCCTCCCAGACCTGGACTAAAGCATCCGCCAACTCTAGGACAGTCTGTGGTGCAACGTGGCGTTGGTGGATGGAGCGAGAAATGATGTCCCAGATGTGCTCAATTGGATTCAGGTCTGGGGAACGGGCGGGCCAGTCCATAGCATCAATGCCTTCCTCTTGCAGGAACTACTGACACACTCCAGCCACATGAGGTCTAGCATTGTCTTGCATTAGGAGTAAGCCAGGACCAACCACACCAGCATATGGTCTCACAAGGGGTCTGAGGATCTCATCTCGGTACCTAATGGCAGTCAGGCTACCTCTGGCGAGCACATGGAGGGCTGTGCGGCCCCCCAAAGAACACCATGACTGACCCATGCCCCGTTTGGCGAAGTTGGGCTCGTGCAGTGTGATGGCGATTGCTTCGTTTGTGGACCTGTTGGGACGGTATGGAAGTGGGTCTAGGGTGGTCGGTAAGGTGGAGGTGATATTATCCTTGACTAGTCTCTTAAAGCACTTCATGATGACAGAAGTGAGTGATACGGGTGATAGTCATTTAGTTCAGTTCAGTTATCTTTGCCTTCTCGGGTACAAGAACAATGGTAGCCATCTTGAAGCATGTGGGGACAGCAGACTGGGATAGGGAGCGATTGAATATGTCTGACCAGCTAGCAGGTCTGCGCATCCTCTGAGGACGCGGCTTTGCAAGGGTTAACACGTTTTTACATCATCCATGGAGAAGGGGGGGGGGGGGCAATTTGTTATCCTCAAAGCGGGCAAAAGATTGTGTTTAGTCTGTCTGGAAGCGTGACTTTGCTGTCCGTGACGTAGCTGGCTTTCTTTTTGTAGTCAATGATTTCCTGTAGACCCTGCCACATCCGTCTCGTGTCTGAGCCATTGAATTGCGACTACACCATGTCCCTGTACTGGCATTGGTAAAAGACCAAGTTAATGCTATCTTCTGTATACCACCCGTACCTTGTTACAACACAATTGATTGTTTCAAACACATTGAGGAAAGAAATTCCACAAATTAACTTTTAACAAGGCACACTTGTTAATTGAAGTACATTCCAGGTGACTACCTCATGAAGCTGGTTGAGAGAATTCCAATAGTGTGCAAAGCTGGGCGCCTACTTTGAAGAATGTCAAATATAACATTTTGATTTGTTTAACACTTTTTTTGGTTATTACATGATTCCATATGTTTTATTTCATAATTTTGTTCTACAATGTACAATGTAGAAAATAGTAAAAATAAAGAAAAACCCTTGAATGAGTCAATACATGTAAGAATCACCTTTCACAGTAATAACAGCCGTGAGTCTTTCTGGGTAAGTCTCAGAGCTTTGGCACACCTAGATTGTACAATATTTGCCCATTATTCTTTAAAACAGTCTTCTGTCAAATTGGTTTTTGATCATTGCTAGACAACCGTTTTCAAGTCTTGCCATAGATGTTCAAGTAGATTTAAGTCAAAACTGTAACTCGGCCACTCAGGGACTTTTACTGTCTTCTTGGTAAACAACTCCAGTGTTATTAGGTTATTGTCCTGCTGAAAGGTGAATTCGTCTCCCAGTGTCTGTTGGAAAGCATACTGAACCAGGGTTTCCTCTAGGATTTTGCCAGTGCTTAGCTCCATCCTGTTTTTTTTATCCTGAAAAACTCCCCAGTCCTTAACGATTTAAAGCATACCCATAACATGAAGCCATTTCTTGAAATATGGAGAGTGGTACTCAGTAATGTTTTGTATTGGATTTGCCCCAAACATAACACTTTGTATTCAGGACCAAAAAAAGTGAATTGCTTTGACACATTTTTTTGCAGTACTACTTTAGTGCCTTGTGCAAACAGGGTGCATGTTTTGGAATATTTTTTTATATTCTACACAGGCTTTATTTTCACTCTGTCAATTCGGTTAGTATTGCTGGGTACCTACTGTGTTATTGATCCATCCTCAGTTTTCGCCTATCTCAGCCATTAAACTCAGTAACTGTTTTAAAGTCACCATTGGCCTCATGTTGAAATCCCTGAGCATTTTCCTTCCTCTCCGGCAACTGAGTTAGGAAGGACACCTGTATCTTTGTAGTGACAGGGTGTATTGATAAATGGATATTCAATGTCAGCTTGTTGTTTTTACCCATCAACCCACAGGTGCCCTTCTTTGCGAGGCCTGGTCTTTGTGGTTGAATCTGTGTTTGACATTCACTGCTCAACTGAGGGACCATACAGATAATTGGATCTGTACACATACAAGGCCATTTATTATGTGACTTATTAAGCACATTTTATTTTAGGGATTTTAAATTAAATCCAGGTTTTATTTCAAAATTTTTTTATTCTAAAACTTTGAAATGGAAATGGGAACAAAATCATAATTGTATTCACTCGCCTTGTCGGTCATCAAGCATTTCTGTAGCCCAATAGTCTTACTTCCCAGGTGTGTGTAAAGCGTGTTTTACTTGCCTGAGTTATACTACTCTACACCTCCATTCATTTTTCACATTGTGAATTTAACAAAAAATTCCAATTAATTGTGTGTGGACTCGCGTTTTTAATAGCCGTGTGGTTCTCTCTAGGACAAGTTGTGAGTTCCATGTCAAGTGGAGAGACTCGGAGGCCCGGTTGGCCTCTGTGGACATTAACAAATGCTTCCAACACTGCAGGAGCTGTTTATTTATTTAGCTTAATTCCGGGACAATGTGGACCGCCGGACGTTCAACGTAGCAACTGTTTTCTTGCAGAGGACTACAGTGGCTACTCTTAGCAAACAAGTAGCCAACCTAGCCAACCTACACAAGCTACTGGGTAATCCATGCCTGCCTACATTTTCTTTCTCCGGTGGAAGTGTCACCGCTGTGTTGGCTCTCCACATCCGACTGGCCGGTACTCTGCAGGGATCCTAAAAGGAGAAAGGTGTTAGTAGGTCCTGGATGACTTGGTGGATGTTCTTGATCCTTCCAACCAGCCATGGAGATGTCATGTCACTCGCTGTGGCACTCAAAAACAGTGTCCTCCTTTGTGATGTTAAGCCTGGACTGGACACAGACTAGCCCTGGATCCAGAAGTTCTGGAGCCTTCTTCTCTGGGGGTTTCCGATTCGAGATCGGATCCGGAGGTACCTGTGCCTTCGTCCTCAGTTCTGTCTCCCTCCCCGGTGGCTTCTACCTCAGGTTCAGATCCTCAGACCTCCCACCCTCATCAGACCGTGAGGCTGTCTGAAACTCCGGGCCATTTATCATTCATGGTTGATACTACAGCTGGCTAGCGTCCATCGGTTTGCGAAACCTCTCGAGCAGTGTTATGGTAATTCTAAAAAAAAGGAGAGACTATTCTTCAAAACAACTTTATTATAAGATTTGCAAAAATGAAGCAATCAATAACAACCACTCAACAGTGCATCGTTAGGAAAGCCCAACGAACAGAGTTATCTCTCTCGTCTTGTAGAAAACGTACAACATATTTTGTCTGTGGCATTTTATCAGATGGGTGGAAACAGGGATGGAACATGGTGTGTAAAAGCTGATTTTAGCTTGTCTGTGCAGATTAAGATAGCTGACGTTGCCACCATTGTCTGTTCCTTCCTGCGTGTTTCCACACATCTCAGTTCCTGTAGATTGTAAAAACAAGATGTCACATATTGCAGTCGGACCCAAACAGCTCTTATCTGTACGCCCAGACTTATTACTAAGTCACACAAGACAAGCCTGTGTCAGCAAAATGCTAACATATCAATGGACAATTCTCTCAGTAAAAACAGCATAGGATGTCTGTCTAATTAAACAACATAGTAGGTAATTACATTTCCTCTACAGGCGAAAGAACAGCTGGACCTCCTCAGCCATTGCACCAGCTGTTGTCATCGGCAGTTCTATGGTAAGAAACATCTGGTTCCCGGGGAAAAAAACCTGTGCTATTCTGGAGCATGAGTACAGGACATTACAAGGCTGCTTCCGACCATTCTACGACAGCTGATGGGAGCTGACGCTGTTGTAGTCCATGTGGGGTCAAACGAAATTAGGAGGGCTAGCTCGGCACTTCTGAAAATGTATTTCAAAGAACAGATTCTAGCACTGAAAGATTCCAAAATGCGCCAATTATTTCAGATCCGGTACCATCGTTGGGCCGCGGGTGTGAAAATATTCAGCAAGATACTGGTATTACACATCTGGCTAAAAGACTACTGTTGCTCTGCTGGAGTCACTTTTATTGATAACTTTGACACCTTCTGGTAACAGAAGATACTCTACAGGAATGACGGAGTCCATCCAAATCATCTTGGCTCCTGGACTCGGTCCACGCATTTCAAGGTCGTATTGAGACCATGACTTATCAATGACTCAAGCCCTGCTCCGTTAATTCCTACCATTGTGTTCCTGAATCAGCGCGAACATAAATATCATAACAATAACTTTAATCTATCGTGCTAGAAATAGTCCACATTAACATATGTAGCCTAAAACAATGTTCATGAAATCCTTAACTTGCTAGTAACAGATGACACTCATATTCCCACCACTTTGATAATAGTGGTGGCAATACATGGTTATAACATCTACAGAAAAGACAAATGCCAACAGTGTGGTGGTCTATATTCAGAACGACATTCCTGTAAAGCTGAGAGAGGATCTCATGTTAAATACTGTTGAAGTAATATGGCTACAGGTTCATCTGCCTCACCTAAAGAAAATTATTGTGGGAAGCTCCTATAGACCACCAAGTGCTAAGTCAGTAGCTGGATAATATGTGTGAAATGCTTGATAATGTATGTGATATCAACAGTGAAGTATATTTTCTGGGGGATTTTAAATATTGTCTGGCTTTCATTAAGCTGCCCACTCAAGAAAAAGTTTCAAACTGTAACCAGTGCCTGCAACCTGGTTATCAGTCAACCTACGAGTTACAAACATCACAGGAATGAAATCATCAACGTGTATTGATCACATCTTTACTAATGCTGCTGGCATGTCATGCCTAAATTTGCTAATCTTGTCAATTCAAAAATCTTTAAAGTAGTTGTAGTGCAGAAGGGAGAATGGCTCATGATAATGGCCGGAACGGAGATAATGCTATCAAATACATCAAACACATGGTGTCTGATGCCATTCCAATAGCTCCGTTCCGGCCATTATCATGAGCCAAATCGTCGCCAAACCCACTGGCTCCAGGTCATCTATAAGTCTTTGCTAGGTAAGTGAGATAAGGAGGTAAAGCCCCTCCTTATCTCAGCTCACTTGTCACCACAGCAACACCCACCCGTAGCACACGCTCCAGCAGGTATATTTCACTGATCATCCCCAAAGCCAACACTTCCTTTGGTCTGCCTTTCCTTCCAGTTCTCTGCTCCCAATGACTGGAACAAATTGCAAAAATGACTGAAGCTGGAGTCTTATATCTCCCTCTCTAACTTTAAGCATCAGCGGTCTGAGCAGCTGCACCTGTACACAGCCAATCTGTAAATAGCACACCCAACTACCTCATCCCCATATTGTTATTTAGCCTCTTGCTCCTTCGCACCCCAGTATCTCTACTTGCACATCATCATCTGCACATCTATCACTCCAGTGAATGCTAAGTTGTAATTATTTAGCCTCTATGGCCTATTTCTTGCCTTACCTCCCTGCTCTTCTACATTTGCACACACTGTACATATATTTTTCTATTGTGTTATTTACTGTACGTTTGTTTGTGTAACTCTGTGTTGTTTTTGTCACACTGCTTTGCTTTATCTTGGCCAGGTCACAGTTGTAAATGAGAACTTGTTCTCAACTGGCCTACCTGGTTAAATAAAAAAAAACATTCCCTAACAGAAAAGCAATGTGCAGTTAGCACAAAACATATTATTTTGCTTGTTATAACCTAGCTAGACAGTAGGCTATAAATGCCTGGGGGGAGCTGTGTAATTTTAAATAAAAATAGAGAGAAGGAGGTGAACTTTAGGTTACTTTGGTGAATTTGCGTGGCATGCAAGACGAGACATTGATCTGTATCAGACCCACTTATTACCAAGACATTATATCTGCCTGCCCCCTCTCTCCCTCGTGCTCTTGCTCTTCACTAGAGATATGAGACCCTCATCATGTCTCCGCCTTTAATAATGCGAGTCCTCGTCCCAAAGGCGGGAAGGCAAGCTACAAGCTTAGGTCCAAATTAAGCCCATACCAACGCATTGGGCTTATGGACAGATTTTGGTGAGAGGGAAATCTCTCGCTTCACCTCTTCCTCTGTCTTAGTTAAAGATTCAAGTGTGTGCTCAGTCTTCGGTCTGTTTGTGTGTAGAATTTCCTAACCTATTGATTATAGGCCCAATGAGACATTGCATGCCAAGAAATTACATTTTTACATTTCAGTAATTTAGCAGACGCTCTTATTCAGAGCGACTAACAGTTAGTGCATTCATCTCCAGATAGCTAGGTGAGACAACCACATAACACAGTTAGTGCATTCATCTCCAGATAGCTGAGTGGAACAACCACATAACACAGTTAGTGCATTCATCTCCAGATAGCTGGGTGAGACAACCACATAACACAGTTAGTGCATTCATCTCCAGATAGCTGGGTGAGACAACCACATAACACAGTTAGTGCATTCATCTCCAGATAGCTAGGGGAACAACCACATAACACAGTTAGTACATTCATCTCCATATAGCTGGGTGAGACAACCACATAACACAGTTAGTGCATTCATCTCCAGATAGCTGGGTGAGACAACCACATATCACAGTTAGTGCATTCATCTCCAGATAGCTAGGGGGAACAACCACATAACACAGTTAGTGCATTCATCTCCAGATAGCTGGGTGAGACAACCACATATCACAGTTAGTGCATTCATCTCCAGATAGCTAGGTGGAACAACTACATAACACAGTTAATGCATTCATCTCCAGATAGCTGGGTGAGACAACCACATATCACAGTTAGTGCATTCATCTCCAGATAGCTAGGTGGAACAACCACATAACACAGTTAATGCATTCATCTCCAGATAGCTGGGTGGAACTACCACATAACACAGTTAGTGCATTCATCTCCAGATAGCTAGGGGGAACAACCACATAACACAGTTAGTGCATTCATCTCCAGATAGCTGGGTGAACAACCACATAACACAGTTAGTGCATTCATCTCCAGATAGCTGGGTGGGACAACCACATAACACAGTTAGTGCATTCATCTCCAGATAGCTAGGTGGGACAACCACATAACACAGTTAGTGCATTCATCTCCAGATAGCTGGGTGGAACAACCACATAACACAGTTGGTGCATTCATCTCCAGATAGCTGGGTGGGACAACCACATAACACAGTTAGTGCATTCATCTCCAGATAGCTGGGTGGAACAACCACATAACACAGTTAGTGCATTCATCTCCAGATAGCTGGGTGAGACAACCACATAACACAGTTAGTGCATTCATCTCCAGATAGCTAGGTGGAACAACCACATAACACAGTTAGTGCATTCATCTCCAGATAGCTAGGTGGAACAACCACATAACAGTTAGTGCATTCATCTCCAGATAGCTAGGTGGAACAACCACATAACACAGTTAGTGCATTCATCTCCAGATAGCTAGGTGGAAGAGCCACATAACAGTTAGTGCATTCATCTCCAGATAGCTAGGGGGAACAACCACATAACACAGTTAGTGCATTCATCTCCAGATAGCTAGGGGAACAACCACATAACACAGTTAGTGCATTCATCTCCAGATAGCTAGGTGGAAGAGCCACATAACAGTTAGTGCATTCATCTCCAGATAGCTGGGTGGAACAACCACATAACACAGTTAGTGCATTCATCTCCAGATAGCTGAGTGGGACAACCACATAACACAGTTAGTGCATTCATCTCCAGATAGCTAGGTGGGACAACCACATAACACAGTTAGTGCATTCATCTCCAGATAGCTGGGTGGAACAACCACATAACACAGTTAGTGCATTCATCTCCAGATAGCTAGGTGGAACAACCACATAACACAGTTAGTGCATTCATCTCCAGATAGCTAGGTGGAACAACCACATAACAGTTAGTGCATTCATCTCCAGATAGCTAGGGGAACAACCACATAACACAGTTAGTGCATTCATCTCCAGATAGCTAGGTGGAAGAGCCACATAACAGTTAGTGCATTCATCTCCAGATAGCTAGGGGGAACAACCACATAACACAGTTAGTGCATTCATCTCCAGATAGCTAGGGGGAACAACCACATAACACAGTTAGTGCATTCATCTCCAGATAGCTAGGTGGAAGAGCCACATAACAGTTAGTGCATTCATCTCCAGATAGCTGGGTGGAACAACCACATAACACAGTTAGTGCATTCATCTCCAGATAGCTGAGTGGGACAACCACATAACACAGTTAGTGCATTCATCTCCAGATAGCTAGGTGGGACAACCACATAACACAGTTAGTGCATTCATCTCCAGATAGCTGGGTGGAACAACCACATAACACAGTTAGTGCATTCATCTCCAGATAGCTAGGTGGAACAACCACATAACACAGTTAGTGCATTCATCTCCAGATAGCTGAGTGGGACAACCACATAACACAGTTAGTGCATTCATCTCCAGATAGCTAGGTGGAACAACCACATAACACAGTTAGTGCATTCATCTCCAGATAGCTGGGTGGAACAACCACATCACAGTTAATGCATTCATCTCCAGATAGCTGAGTGGGACAACCACATAACACAGTTAGTGCATTCATCTCCAGATAGCTAGGGGGAACAACCACATAACACAGTTAGTGCATTCATCTCCAGATAGCTAGGTGGAACAACCACATAACACAGTTAGTGCATTCATCTCCAGATAGCTAGGTGGAACAACCACATAACACAGTTAGTGCATTCATCTCCAGATAGCTAGGGGGAACAACCACATAACACAGTTAGTGCATTCATCTCCAGATAGCGAGGTGAGACAACCACATAACACAGTTAGTGCATTCATCTCCAGATAGCTAGGTGGAACAGCCACATAACACAGTTAGTGCATTCATCTCCAGATAGCTGAGTGGGACAACCACATAACACAGTTAGTGCATTCATCTCCAGATAGCTAGGGGAACAACCACATAACACAGTTAGTGCATTCATCTCCAGATAGCTAGGTGAGACAACCACATAACACAGTTAGTGCATTCATCTCCAGATAGCTAGGTGGAACAGCCACATAACACAGTTAGTGCATTCATCTCCAGATAGCTGAGTGGGACAACCACATAACACAGTTAGTGCATTCATCTCCAGATAGCTAGGGGAGACAACCACATAACACAGTTAGTGCATTCATCTCCAGATAGCTAGGTGAGACAACCACATAACACAGTTAGTGCATTCATCTCCAGATAGCTAGGTGAGACAACCACATAACACAGTTAGTGCATTCATCTCCAGATAGCTAGGTGGAACAACCACATAACACAGTGCATTCATCTCCAGATAGCTAGGGGAACAACCACATAACACAGTTAGTGCATTCATCTCCAGATAGCTAGGTGAGACAACCACATAACACAGTTAGTGCATTCATCTCCAGATAGCTAGGTGGAACAGCCACATAACACAGTTAGTGCATTCATCTCCAGATAGCTGAGTGGGAAACCACATAACACAGTTAGTGCATTCATCTCCAGATAGCTAGGGGGAACAACCACATAACACAGTTAGTGCATTCATCTCCAGATAGCTAGGTGAGACAACCACATAACACAGTTAGTGCATTCATCTCCAGATAGCTAGGTGAGACAACCACATAACACAGTTAGTGCATTCATCTCCAGATAGCTAGGTGGAACAACCACATAACACAGTGCATTCATCTCCAGATAGCTAGGGGAACAACCACATAACACAGTTAGTGCATTCATCTCCAGATAGCTAGGGGAACAACCACATAACACAGTTAGTGCATTCATCTCCAGATAGCTAGGTGGAACAACCACATAACACAGTTAGTGCATTCATCTCCAGATAGCTAGGGGGAACAACCACATAACACAGTTAGTGCATTCATCTCCAGATAGCTAGGTGGAACAACCACATAACACAGTTAGTGCATTCATCTCCAGATAGCTAGGTGGAACAACCACATAACACAGTTAGTGCATTCATCTCCAGATAGCTGAGTGGAACAACCACATAACACAGTTAGTGCATTCATCTCCAGATAGCTAGGTGGAACAACCACATAACACAGTTAGTGCATTCATCTCCAGATAGCTAGGTGAGACAACCACATAACACAGTTAGTGCATTCATCTCCAGATAGCTGAGTGGAACAACCACATAACACAGTTAGTGCATTCATCTCCAGATAGCTGAGTGGAACAACCACATAACACAGTTAGTGCATTCATCTCCAGATAGCTGAGTGGAACAACCACATAACACAGTTAGTGCATTCATCTCCAGATAGCTAGGTGGAACAACCACATAACACAGTTAGTGCATTCATCTCCAGATAGCTGGGTGGAACAACCACATAACACAGTTAGTGCATTCATCTCCAGATAGCTAGGTGGAACAACCACATAACACAGTTAGTGCATTCATCTCCAGATAGCTAGGTGGAACAACCACATAACACAGTTAGTGCATTCATCTCCAGATAGCTAGGTGGAACAACCACATAACACAGTTAGTGCATTCATCTCCAGATAGCTGAGTGGAACAACCACATAACACAGTTAGTGCATTCATCTCCAGATAGCTAGGGGAACAACCACATAACACAGTGCATTCATCTCCAGATAGCTGAGTGGAACAACCACATAACACAGTTAGTGCATTCATCTCCAGATAGCTAGGTGGAACAACCACATAACACAGTGCATTCATCTCCAGATAGCTAGGTGGAACAACCACATAACAGTTAGTGCATTCATCTCCAGATAGCTAGGGGAACAACCACATAACACAGTTAGTGCATTCATCTCCAGATAGCTAGGTGAGACAACCACATAACACAGTTAGTGCATTCATCTCCAGATAGCTAGGTGGAACAACCACATAACACAGTTAGTGCATTCATCTCCAGATAGCTAGGGGGAACAACCACATAACACAGTTAGTGCATTCATCTCCAGATAGCTAGGTGAGACAACCACATAAAACAGTTAATGCATTCATCTCCAGATAGCTGGGTGAGACAACCACATATCACAGTTAGTGCATTCATCTCCAGATAGCTAGGTGGAACAACCACATAACACAGTTAGTGCATTCATCTCCAGATAGCTAGGGGGAACAACCACATAACACAGTTAGTGCATTCATCTCCAGATAGCTAGGTGAGACAACCACATAACACAGTTAGTGCATTCATCTCCAGATAGCTGAGTGGAACAACCACATAACACAGTTAGTGCATTCATCTCCAGATAGCTAGGGGGAACAACCACATAACACAGTTAGTGCATTCATCTCCAGATAGCTGAGTGGAACAACCACATAACACAGTTAGTGCATTCATCTCCAGATAGCTGAGTGGAACAACCACATAACACAGTTAGTGCATTCATCTCCAGATAGCTGAGTGGAACAACCACATAACACAGTTAGTGCATTCATCTCCAGATAGCTAGGTGGAACAACCACATAACACAGTTAGTGCATTCATCTCCAGATAGCTGGGTGGAACAACCACATAACACAGTTAGTGCATTCATCTCCAGATAGCTAGGTGGAACAACCACATAACACAGTTAGTGCATTCATCTCCAGATAGCTAGGTGGAACAACCACATAACACAGTTAGTGCATTCATCTCCAGATAGCTAGGTGGAACAACCACATAACACAGTTAGTGCATTCATCTCCAGATAGCTAGGGGAACAACCACATAACACAGTGCATTCATCTCCAGATAGCTGAGTGGAACAACCACATAACACAGTTAGTGCATTCATCTCCAGATAGCTGGGTGGAACAACCACATAACACAGTTAGTGCATTCATCTCCAGATAGCTAGGTGGAACAACCACATAACACAGTGCATTCATCTCCAGATAGCTAGGTGGAACAACCACATAACACAGTTAGTGCATTCATCTCCAGATAGCTAGGTGAGACAACCACATATCACAGTTAGTGCATTCATCTCCAGATAGCTAGGTGGAACAACCACATAACACAGTTAGTGCATTCATCTCCAGATAGCTAGGTGAGACAACCACATATCACAGTTAGTGCATTCATCTCCAGATAGCTAGGGGAACAACCACATAACACAGTTAGTGCATTCATCTCCAGATAGCTAGGTGAGACAACCACATAAAACAGTTAATGCATTCATCTCCAGATAGCTAGGTGGAACAACCACATAACACAGTTAGTGCATTCATCTCCAGATAGCTAGGTGAGACAACCACATATCACAGTTAGTGCATTCATCTCCAGATAGCTAGGGGGAACAACCACATAACACAGTTAGTGCATTCATCTCCAGATAGCTAGGTGAGACAACCACATAAAACAGTTAATGCATTCATCTCCAGATAGCTAGGTGGAACAACCACATAACACAGTTAGTGCATTCATCTCCAGATAGCTGAGTGGAACAACCACATAACACAGTTAGTGCATTCATCTCCAGATAGCTAGGGGAACAACCACATAACACAGTGCATTCATCTCCAGATAGCTGAGTGGAACAACCACATAACACAGTTAGTGCATTCATCTCCAGATAGCTAGGTGGAACAACCACATAACACAGTGCATTCATCTCCAGATAGCTAGGTGGAACAACCACATAACACAGTTAGTGCATTCATCTCCAGATAGCTAGGTGAGACAACCACATAAAACAGTTAATGCATTCATCTCCAGATAGCTAGGTGGAACAACCACATAACACAGTTAGTGCATTCATCTCCAGATAGCTGAGTGGAACAACCACATAACACAGTTAGTGCATTCATCTCCAGATAGCTAGGGGGAACAACCACATAACACAGTGCATTCATCTCCAGATAGCTGAGTGGAACAACCACATAACACAGTTAGTGCATTCATCTCCAGATAGCTAGGTGGAACAACCACATAACACAGTGCATTCATCTCCAGATAGCTAGGTGGAACAACCACATAACACAGTTAGTGCATTCATCTCCAGATAGCTAGGTGAGACAACCACATATCACAGTTAGTGCATTCATCTCCAGATAGCTGGGTGGGACAACCACATAACACAGTTAGTGCATTCATCTCCAGATAGCTAGGTGGAACAACCACATAACACAGTGCATTCATCTCCAGATAGCTAGGTGGAACAACCACATAACACAGTTAGTGCATTCATCTCCAGATAGCTAGGGGGAACAACCACATAACACAGTTAGTGCATTCATCTCCAGATAGCTAGGTGAGACAACCACATATCACAGTTAGTGCATTCATCTCCAGATAGCTAGGGGAACAACCACATAACACCGTTAGTGCATTCATCTCCAGATAGCTAGGTGAGACAACCACATAAAACAGTTAATGCATTCATCTCCAGATAGCTGGGTGAGACAACCACATATCACAGTTAGTGCATTCATCTCCAGATAGCTAGGTGGAACAACCACATAACACAGTTAGTGCATTCATCTCCAGATAGCTAGGTGGAACAACCACATAACACAGTTAGTGCATTCATCTCCAGATAGCTAGGTGAGACAACCACATAACACAGTTAGTGCATTCATCTCCAGATAGCTAGGTGAGACAACCACATAACACAGTTAGTGCATTCATCTCCAGATAGCTGGGTGGAACAACCACATAACACAGTTAGTGCATTCATCTCCAGATAGCTAGGGGGAACAACCACATAACACAGTGCATTCATCTCCAGATAGCTGAGTGGAACAACCACATAACACAGTTAGTGCATTCATCTCCAGATAGCTGGGTGGGACAACCACATAACACAGTTAGTGCATTCATCTCCAGATAGCTAGGTGGAACAACCACATAACACAGTGCATTCATCTCCAGATAGCTAGGTGGAACAACCACATAACACAGTTAGTGCATTCATCTCCAGATAGCTAGGGGAACAACCACATAACACAGTTAGTGCATTCATCTCCAGATAGCTAGGTGAGACAACCACATATCACAGTTAGTGCATTCATCTCCAGATAGCTAGGGGGAACAACCACATAACACAGTTAGTGCATTCATCTCCAGATAGCTAGGTGAGACAACCACATAAAACAGTTAATGCATTCATCTCCAGATAGCTAGGTGGAACAACCACATAACACAGTTAGTGCATTCATCTCCAGATAGCTGAGTGGAACAACCACATAACACAGTTAGTGCATTCATCTCCAGATAGCTAGGGGGAACAACCACATAACACAGTGCATTCATCTCCAGATAGCTGAGTGGAACAACCACATAACACAGTTAGTGCATTCATCTCCAGATAGCTGGGTGGGACAACCACATAACACAGTTAGTGCATTCATCTCCAGATAGCTAGGTGGAACAACCACATAACACAGTGCATTCATCTCCAGATAGCTAGGTGGAACAACCACATAACACAGTTAGTGCATTCATCTCCAGATAGCTAGGGGGAACAACCACATAACACAGTTAGTGCATTCATCTCCAGATAGCTAGGTGAGACAACCACATATCACAGTTAGTGCATTCATCTCCAGATAGCTGGGGAACAACCACATAACACAGTTAGTGCATTCATCTCCAGATAGCTAGGTGAGACAACCACATAAAACAGTTAATGCATTCATCTCCAGATAGCTGGGTGAGACAACCACATATCACAGTTAGTGCATTCATCTCCAGATAGCTAGGTGGAACAACCACATAACACAGTGCATTCATCTCCAGATAGCTAGGGGGAACAACCACATAACACAGTTAGTGCATTCATCTCCAGATAGCTAGGTGGAACAACCACATAACACAGTTAGTGCATTCATCTCCAGATAGCTAGGGGAACAACCACATAACACAGTTAGTGCATTCATCTCCAGATAGCTAGGTGAGACAACCACATAACACAGTTAGTGCATTCATCTCCAGATAGCTAGGGGGAACAACCACATAACACAGTTAGTGCATTCATCTCCAGATAGCTGAGTGGAACAACCACATAACACAGTTAGTGCATTCATCTCCAGATAGCTGGGTGGAACAACCACAACACCGTTAGTGCATTCATCTCCAGATAGCTAGGTGGAACAACCACATAACACAGTTAGTGCATTCATCTCCAGATAGCTAGGTGGAACAACCACATAACACAGTTAGTGCATTCATCTCCAGATAGCTAGGTGAGACAACTACATAACAGTTAGTGCATTCATCTCCAGATAGCTAGGGGGAACAACCACATAACACAGTTAGTGCATTCATCTCCAGATAGCTAGGTGGAACAACCACATAACACAGTTAGTGCATTCATCTCCAGATAGCTGGGGGGAACAACCACATAACACAGTTAGTGCATTCATCTCCAGATAGCGAGGTGAGACAACCACATAACAGTTAGTGCATTCATCTCCAGATAGCGAGGTGAGACAACCACATAACACAGTTAGTGCATTCATCTCCAGATAGCGAGGTGAGACAACCACATAACACAGTTAGTGCATTCATCTCCAGATAGCTAGGTGAGACAACCACATAACACAGTTAATGCATTCATCTCCAGATAGCTGGGTGGAACAACCACATAACACAGTTAGTGCATTCATCTCCAGATAGCTAGGTGGAACAACCACATAACACAGTTAGTGCATTCATCTCCAGATAGCTGAGTGGAACAACCACATAACACAGTTAGTGCATTCATCTCCAGATAGCTAGGTGAGACAACCACATATCACAGTGCATTCATCTCCAGATAGCTAGGTGAGACAACCACATAACACAGTTAGTGCATTCATCTCCAGATAGCTAGGTGGAACAACCACATAACACAGTGCATTCATCTCCAGATAGCTAGGGGAACAACCACATAACACAGTTAGTGCATTCATCTCCAGATAGCTAGGTGGAACAACCACATAACACAGTTAGTGCATTCATCTCCAGATAGCTAGGTGGAACAACCACATAACACAGTTAGTGCATTCATCTCCAGATAGCTAGGGGGAACAACCACATAACACAGTTAGTGCATTCATCTCCAGATAGCTAGGTGGAACAACCACATAACACAGTTAGTGCATTCATCTCCAGATAGCTAGGTGGAACAACCACATAACACAGTTAGTGCATTCATCTCCAGATAGCTGGGTGGAACAACCACATAACACAGTTAGTGCATTCATCTCCAGATAGCTGGGTGGAACAACCACATAACACAGTTAGTGCATTCATCTCCAGATAGCTAGGTGGAACAACCACATAACACAGTTAGTGCATTCATCTCCAGATAGCTAGGTGGAACAACCACATAACACAGTTAGTGCATTCATCTCCAGATAGCTAGGTGGAACAACCACATAACACAGTTAGTGCATTCATCTCCAGATAGCTGAGTGGAACAACCACATAACACAGTTAGTGCATTCATCTCCAGATAGCTAGGGGGAACAACCACATAACACAGTGCATTCATCTCCAGATAGCTGAGTGGAACAACCACATAACACAGTTAGTGCATTCATCTCCAGATAGCTAGGTGGAACAACCACATAACACAGTGCATTCATCTCCAGATAGCTAGGTGGAACAACCACATAACACAGTTAGTGCATTCATCTCCAGATAGCTAGGGGGAACAACCACATAACACAGTTAGTGCATTCATCTCCAGATAGCTAGGGGGAACAACCACAACACAGTTAGTGCATTCATCTCCAGATAGCTAGGGGGAACAACCACATAACACAGTTAGTGCATTCATCTCCAGATAGCTGAGTGGAACAACCACATAACACAGTGCATTCATCTCCAGATAGCTAGGTGGAACAACCACATAACACAGTTAGTGCATTCATCTCCAGATAGCTAGGTGGAACAACCACATAACACAGTTAGTGCATTCATCTCCAGATAGCTGGGTGGAACAACCACATAACACAGTTAGTGCATTCATCTCCAGATAGCGAGGTGGAACAACCACATAACACAGTTAGTGCATTCATCTCCAGATAGCTGAGTGGAACAACCACATAACACAGTTAGTGCATTCATCTCCAGATAGCTAGGTGGGACAACCACATAACACAGTTAGTGCATTCATCTCCAGATAGCTGAGTGGAACAACCACATAACACAGTTAGTGCATTCATCTCCAGATAGCTGGGTGGAACAACCACAACACAGTTAGTGCATTCATCTCCAGATAGCTAGGTGGAACAACCACATAACACAGTTAGTGCATTCATCTCCAGATAGCTGGGTGGAACAACCACATAACACAGTTAGTGCATTCATCTCCAGATAGCTAGGTGAGACAACCACATAACACAGTTAGTGCATTCATCTCCAGATAGCTAGGTGAGACAACCACATAACACAGTTAGTGCATTCATCTCCAGATAGCTGGGTGAGACAACCACATAACACAGTTAGTGCATTCATCTCCAGATAGCTAGGTGAGACAACCACATAACACAGTTAGTGCATTCATCTCCAGATAGCTAGGTGAGACAACCACATAACACAGTTAGTGCATTCATCTCCAGATAGCTAGGTGAGACAACCACATAACACAGTTAGTGCATTCATCTCCAGATAGCTAGGTGGAACAACCACATAACACAGTTAGTGCATTCATCTCCAGATAGCTAGGTGGAACAACCACATAACACAGTTAGTGCATTCATCTCCAGATAGCTAGGTGGAACAACCACATAACACAGTTAGTGCATTCATCTCCAGATAGCTGAGTGGAACAACCACATAACACAGTTAGTGCATTCATCTCCAGATAGCTAGGTGGGACAACCACATAACACAGTTAGTGCATTCATCTCCAGATAGCTGAGTGGAACAACCACATAACACAGTTAGTGCATTCATCTCCAGATAGCTGGGTGGAACAACCACATAACACAGTTAGTGCATTCATCTCCAGATAGCTGGGTGGAACAACCACATAACACAGTTAGTGCATTCATCTCCAGATAGCTGGGTGGAACAACCACATAACACAGTTAGTGCATTCATCTCCAGATAGCTAGGTGAGACAACCACATAACACAGTTAGTGCATTCATCTCCAGATAGCTAGGTGGAACAACCACATAACACAGTTAGTGCATTCATCTCCAGATAGCTGGGTGAGACAACCACATATCACAGTTAGTGCATTCATCTCCAGATAGCTAGGTGAGACAACCACATAACACAGTTAGTGCATTCATCTCCAGATAGCTAGGTGAGACAACCACATAACACAGTTAGTGCATTCATCTCCAGATAGATAGGTGGGACAACCACAACACAGTTAGTGCATTCATCTCCAGATAGCTAGGTGGAACAACCACATAACACAGTTAGTGCATTCATCTCCAGATAGCTAGGGGGAACAACCACATAACACAGTTAGTGCATTCATCTCCAGATAGCTAGGGGGAACAACCACATAACACAGTTAGTGCATTCATCTCCAGATAGCTAGGTGAGACAACCACATAACACAGTTAGTGCATTCATCTCCAGATAGCTAGGGGGAACAACCACATAACACAGTTAGTGCATTCATCTCCAGATAGCTAGGTGAGACAACCACATAACACAGTTAGTGCATTCATCTCCAGATAGCTAGGGTAACACAGTTAGTGCATTCATCTCCAGATAGCTAGGGGGAACAACCACATAACACAGTTAGTGCATTCATCTCCAGATAGCTAGGGGAACAACCACATAACACAGTTAGTGCATTCATCTCCAGATAGCTAGGTGAGACAACCACATAACACAGTTAGTGCATTCATCTCCAGATAGCTGGGTGGAACAACCGCATAACACAGTTAGTGCATTCATCTCCAGATAGCGAGGTGAGACAACCACATAACACAGTTAGTGCATTCATCTCCAGATAGCTGGGTGGAACAACCACATAACACAGTTAGTGCATTCATCTCCAGATAGCGAGGTGAGACAACCACATAACACAGTTAGTGCATTCATCTCCAGATAGCTAGGTGGAACAACCACATAACACAGTTAATGCATTCATCTCCAGATAGCTGGGTGGAACAACCACATAACACAGTTAGTGCATTCATCTCCAGATAGCTAGGTGGAACAACCACATAACACAGTTAGTGCATTCATCTCCAGATAGCTGAGTGGAACAACCACATAACACAGTTAGTGCATTCATCTCCAGATAGCTAGGTGAGACAACCACATATCATGCATTCATCTCCAGATAGCTAGGTGAGACAACCACATAACACAGTTAGTGCATTCATCTCCAGATAGCTAGGTGGAACAACCACATAACACAGTGCATTCATCTCCAGATAGCTAGGGGAACAACCACATAACACAGTTAGTGCATTCATCTCCAGATAGCTAGGGGAACAACCACATAACACAGTTAGTGCATTCATCTCCAGATAGCTAGGTGGAACAACCACATAACACAGTTAGTGCATTCATCTCCAGAAAGCTAGGGGGAACAACCACATAACACAGTTAGTGCATTCATCTCCAGATAGCTAGGTGGAACAACCACATAACACAGTTAGTGCATTCATCTCCAGATAGCTAGGTGGAACAACCACATAACACAGTTAGTGCATTCATCTCCAGATAGCTGGGTGGAAGAACCACATAACACAGTTAGTGCATTCATCTCCAGATAGCTGAGTGGAACAACCACATAACACAGTTAGTGCATTCATCTCCAGATAGCTAGGTGGAACAACCACATAACACAGTTAGTGCATTCATCTCCAGATAGCTAGGTGGAACAACCACATAACACAGTTAGTGCATTCATCTCCAGATAGCTAGGTGGAACAACCACATAACACAGTTAGTGCATTCATCTCCAGATAGCTAGGGGAACAACCACATAACACAGTGCATTCATCTCCAGATAGCTGAGTGGAACAACCACATAACACAGTTAGTGCATTCATCTCCAGATAGCTAGGTGGAACAACCACATAACACAGTGCATTCATCTCCAGATAGCTAGGTGGAACAACCACATAACACAGTTAGTGCATTCATCTCCAGATAGCTAGGGGGAACAACCACATAACACAGTTAGTGCATTCATCTCCAGATAGCTAGGGGAACAACCACAACACAGTTAGTGCATTCATCTCCAGATAGCTAGGGGGAACAACCACATAACACAGTTAGTGCATTCATCTCCAGATAGCTGAGTGGAACAACCACATAACACAGTTAGTGCATTCATCTCCAGATAGCTGAGTGGAACAACCACATAACACAGTGCATTCATCTCCAGATAGCTAGGGGGAACAACCACATAACACAGTTAGTGCATTCATCTCCAGATAGCTAGGTGGAACAACCACATAACACAGTTAGTGCATTCATCTCCAGATAGCTGGGTGGAACAACCACATAACACAGTTAGTGCATTCATCTCCAGATAGCGAGGTGGAACAACCACATAACACAGTTAGTGCATTCATCTCCAGATAGCTAGGGGGAACAACCACATAACACAGTTAGTGCATTCATCTCCAGATAGCTAGGTGGGACAACCACATAACACAGTTAGTGCATTCATCTCCAGATAGCTGGGTGGAACAACCACATAACACAGTTAGTGCATTCATCTCCAGATAGCTAGGTGGGACAACCACATAACACAGTTAGTGCATTCATCTCCAGATAGCTAGTTGGAACAACCACATAAGACAGTGCATTCATCTCCAGATAGCTAGGTGGAACAACCACATAACACAGTTAGTGCATTCATCTCCAGATAGCTGAGTGGAACAACCACATAACACAGTTAGTGCATTCATCTCCAGATAGCTGAGTGGAACAACCACATAACACAGTTAGTGCATTCATCTCCAGATAGCTAGGTGGAACAACCACATAACACAGTTAGTGCATTCATCTCCAGATAGCTGGGTGGAACAACCACATAACACAGTTAGTGCATTCATCTCCAGATAGCTAGGTGGAACAACCACATAACACAGTTAGTGCATTCATCTCCGGATAGCTGAGTGGAACAACCACACAACACAGTTAGTGCATTCATCTCCAGATAGCTAGGTGGAACAACCACATAACACAGTTAGTGCATTCATCTCCAGATAGCTAGGTGAGACAACCACATAACACAGTTAGTGCATTCATCTCCAGATAGCTAGGTGGAACAACCACATAACACAGTTAGTGCATTCATCTCCAGATAGCTAGGTGAGACAACCACATAACACAGTTAGTGCATTCATCTCCAGATAGCGAGGTGAGACAACCACATAACAGTTAGTGCATTCATCTCCAGATAGCTAGGTGAGACAACCACATATCACAGTGCATTCATCTCCAGATAGCTAGGTGGAACAACCACATAACACAGTTAGTGCATTCATCTCCAGATAGCTATAGCTAGGTGAGACAACTACATATCACAGTTAGTGCATTCATCTCCAGATAGCTGGGTGGTACAACCACATAACACAGGCTTAGTAAGTACACTTTTCCTCAAAGTAGTTATCAGAGAAGTCAAGAGCTGGAAAGGGGGCGGGGGGTGCTCAATTGCAAGTGTTGGTTCAGGTAAGTTGAGATGAGGAGGGGGATTATTTAAGATACTCTTTGAAGAGGTAGGGTTTCAGGTGCTTTCGGAAGATGGGCATTCACTTTGCTGTCCTAGCTTCAGGAGGAAGCTGGTTCCACCATTGGGGTGCCAGGACAGAGAAGAGCTTGGACTGGGCTGAGCGGGAGCTGCCCTCCCATTGGGATGGGGAGGTCAAGAGACCAGAGGTGGAAGAACGGAATGCTTGGGTTGTTGTGTAGGTTTTGAGCATAGCCTGAAGGTAGGGACTGGCAGTTCCTCTTGCTGCTCCATAGGCATTGGGAGACACCAATAGTAAGAGTACATGGTGTAGACATAGATCCTTTCCACGTTACCTGGTAGGAGCAGCCTGCTCAGCCTTCAGAGCCTGAGACACCCAGCCCTGAGAGGGTGGAGAGGAGGATCTGATAGAGCCTGAGACACCCAGCCCTGAGAGGGTGGAGAGGAGGATCTGAAGGTTCACAGTGTCAAAGGCAGTGGATAGATGTAGGAGGATGAGGAGAGAGAGTCAGCTTTGGCATTGCGGAGAGCCTCCATGACACAGAGAAGAGCAGTCTCGGTGGAGTGACCTAACTGAGTGACCCGTCTTGAAGCATTCCATTGCGAGATGCAGATTTTGAATGTCGATATATAGGGTTTCCACTATTTACCACAGCCACAAAATGGGCTATATCGTAAAAATTGATGAAAACAAAAATGAGCTTTTTGGTCTTAATTTAGGGTTAGGTATAAGGTTAGCAAGGTGGTTGAGGTTAAGGCCCACTGGTTGATGCTTATTTATAAAACTCCCTTAGGCCTCACTCCCCCCAATCTGAGATATCTACTGCAGCCCTCATCCTCCACATACAACACCTGTTCTGCAAGTCACATTATGTTAAAGGTTCCCAAAGCACACACATCCCTGGGTCGCTCATCTCTACCACGGCACACACCACTACCGTGGTGCTGAAATAACTGCAACAAAAGCAATGAGAAACCAGTAGTGCATTGATAAGACATGGATACAGCATACTTATACTGTCCATGATATAGCACATTGGCTGTGCTGTCCTGTATGTACACAAGTATGTCTGTTATCGTATCACTCTAATGGTGTCCCTTAATCTCCAAGACTTTCCCACCCACCAGCGCTTCCTATGGGAGCCTTACTCACCCCTAAATCTTCAAATCAAATGTATTTATATAGCCCTTCGTACATCAGCTGATATCTCAGTGCTGTACAGAAACCCAGCCTAAAACCCCAAACAGCAAGCAATGCAGGTGTAGAAGCACGGTGGCTAAGAAAAACTCCCTAGAAAGGCCAAAACCTAGGAAGAAACCTAGAGAGGAACCAGGCTATGAGGGGTGGCCAGTCCTCTTCTGGCTGTGCCGGGTGGAGATTATAACAGAACATGGCCAAGATGTTCAAATGTTCATAAATGACCAGCATGGTCAAATAATAATAATCACAGGCAGAACAGTTGAAACTGGAGCAGCAGCACGGCCAGGTGGATTGGAGACAGCAAGGAATCATCATGTCAGGTAGTCCTGAGGCATGGTCCGAGGGCTCAGGTCCTCCGAGAGAGAGAAAGAAGGAGAGAAAGAAAGAGAAAATTAGAGAGAGCATACTTAAATTCACACAGGACACCGGATATGACAGGAGAAGTACTCCAGATATAACAAACTGACCCTAGCCCCCCGACACAAACTACTGCAGCATAAATACTGGAGGCTGAGACCGGAGGGGTCAGGAGACACTGTGGCCCCATCCGATGACACCCCCGGACAGGGCCAAACAGGAAGGATATAACCCCACCCACTTTGCCAAAGCACAGCCCCCACACCACCAACCTACCATCCTGAGACAAGGCCGAGTATAGCCCACAAAGATCTCCGCCACGGCACAACCCAAGGGGGGGGGGGCGCCAACCCAGACAGGAAGATCACATCGGTCACTCAACCCACTCAAGTGACGCACCCCTCCCAGGGACGGTATGAAAGAGCCCTAGTAAGCCAGTGACTCAGCCCCTGTAATAGGGTTAGAGGCAGAGAATCCCAGTGGAAAGAGGGGAACCGGCCAGGCAGAGACATCAAGGGCGGTTCATTGCTCCAGAGCCTTTCCGTTCACCTTCACACTCCTGGGCCAGACTACACTCAATCATATGACCCACTGAAGAGATGAGTCTTCAGTAAAGACTTAAAAGTTGAGACCGAGTTTGCGTCTCTCACATGGGTAGGCAGAACATTCCATAAAAATGGAGCTCTATAGGAGAAAGCCCTGCCTCCAGCTGTTTGCTTAGAAATTCTAGGGACAATTACGAGGCCTGCGTCTTGTGACCGTAGCGTACGTGTAGGTATGTACGGCAGGACCAAATCAGAGAGATGGGTAGGAGCAAGACCATGTAATCCTTTGTAGGTTAGCAGTAAAACCTTGAAATCAGCCCTTGCCTTGACAGGAAGCCAGTGTAGGGTGGCTAGCACTGGAGTAATATGATCACATTTTTTGGTTCTAGTCAGGATTCTAGCAGCTGTATTTAGCACTTACTGAAGTTTATTTAGTGCTTTATCCAGGTAGCCGGAAAGTAGAGCATTGCAGTATTCTAACCTAGAAGTGACAAAAGCACAGATGAATTTTTCTGCATCATTTTTGGACATAAAGTTTCTGATTTTTGCAATGTTACGTAGATGGAAAAAAGCTGTCCTTGAAATGGTCTTGATATGTTCTTCAAAAGAGAGATCAGGGTCCAGAGTAACGGCGACGTCCTTCACAGTTTTATTTGAGACGACTGTACAACCATTAAGATTAATTGTCAGATTCAACAGAAGATCTTTGTTTCTTGGGACCTAGACCAAGCATCTCTGTTTTGTCCAAGTTTAAAAGTAGAACGTTTGCAGCCATCCACTTCCTTATGTCTGAAACACATGCTTCTAGCGAGGGCAATTTTGGGGTTTCGCCATGTTTCATTGAAATGTACAGCTGTGTGTCATCCGCATATCAGTGAAAGTTAACATTATGTTTTCGAATGACACCCCCAAGAGGTAAAATATATAGTGAAAACAATAGTGGTCCTAAAATGGAACCTTGAGGAACACTGAAATTTACAGTTGATTTGTCAGAGGACAAACCATTCACAGAGACAACCTGATATCTTTCCGACAGATAAGATCTAAACCAGGCCAGAACTTGTCCGTGTAGACCAATTTGGGTTTCCAATCTCTCCAAAAGAATGTGGTGATCGATGGTATCAAAAGCAGCACTAAGGTCTAGGAGAGGACAGATGCAGAGCCTCGGTCTGATGCCATTAAAAGGTAATTTACCACCTTCACAAGCGCAGTCTCAGTGTTATGCTGGGGTCTAAAACCAGACTGAAGCATTTCGTATACATTGTTTGTCTTCAGGAAGGCAGTGAGTTGCTGCGCAACAGCCTTTTCAATTTTTTTTGAGAGGAATGGAAGATTCGATGTAGGCTGATAGTTTTTTATATTTTCTGGGTCAAGGTTTGGCTTTTTCAAGGGAGGCTTTATTACTGCCACTTTTAGTGAGTTTGGTACACATCCGGTGGATAGAGAGCCGTTTATTATGTTCAACATAGGAGGGCCAAGCACAGGAAGCAGCTCTTTCAGTAGTTTAGTTGGAATAAGGTCCAGTATGCAGCTTGAAGGTTTAGAGGCCATGATTATTTTCATAATTGTGTCAAGAGATATAGTACTAAAACACTTGAGTGTCTCTCTTGATCCTAGGTCCTGGCAGAGTTGTGCAGACACAGGACAACTGAGCTTTGAAGTAATACGCAGATTTATAGAGGAGTCCGTAATTTGCTTTCTAATGATCATGATCTTTTCCTCAAAGAAGTTCATGAATTTATCACTGCTAAAGTGAAAGCCATCCTCTCTTGGGGAATGCTGCTTTTTAGTTAGCTTTGCGACAGTATCAAAAAAGGAATTTTGGATTGTTCTTATTTTCCTCAATTAAGTTAGAAAAATAGGATGATTGAACAGCAGTGAGGGCTCTTCGATACTGCACGGTACCGTCTTTCCAAGCTAGTCGGAAGACTTCCAGTTTGGTGTGGCGCCATTTCCGTTCCAATTTTCTGGAAGCTTGCTAAAACAGAAGCAAATTAAGATGTGGCGGCGAACCCCCACACTCTGAGAAAATGACATTACATTATAACATCAGCTTACTGTGTGATCTGTTACTACGCGTTGTGATACGGTATGTGTCGATGGCTTTTTAGATTATGCACAAACGACAAGTTTATGAAAACAACATGGCTAGTGAAATTGCAATGTCATCATTTATCAGCATAAGAAAGCATGCTAACTAACCCTTTATACCATTCCAGAGCCGCCAGAAAAGGAATAGCGAGACAGCTTTTCCCCAGTACTTTTCAAAGCAGCAGCAGTTGTTTACCAGATATATTCAATAGTTCACGTCATAATAATAATAATAATAATATATGCCATTTAGCAGACGCTTTTATCCAAAGCGACTTACAGTCATGTGCGCATACATTCTACGTATGGGTGGTCCCGGGAATCGAACCCACTACCCTGGCGTTACAAGCGCCATGCTCTACCAACTGAGCTACAGAAGGACCACGTGATAGAAAAACGTTTCACAAGTCGACATATTACCTCCCCCCGTTTGCCTCTGTTTCGTCTAGTGAATTCAACCCCGTCCACACTCGCTGTGACAGGTGGATTCTAGCTACAGCCTACAGGACCTACATTTTACAATATAGCCCGATTTTTGACTTTGTGGCTGTGGTAACTGCCTGCCTGGTTGCCTCACGAGAGAGCAAACACACATTTTCATGGAAAACCAAGGTACGTGTTAATAACAGCAGGTTATAAAAAGCAGTTTAACTTCCTCTTAAACGAATCTAGAATGATCCACGTTATCTATAGTAGCCTAGCTAGTTAGATATCTAGTGTAGCTAGTTAACATTAGGCAGGTTGATGCAACCAGTTGGTTATCACTTTTATATGTTAGCAATAAATTCTAATAATGATTTACCTTTATTAATTAACATTATTTGACCATTTAAAAAAAAATAATATTTCATCCTTCCACAAGATATAGCCTTGGCAGCAGCTAATGGGGATCCTTAATAAATACAAATATCTGTTTCCTCCCCTTTAGCCTCCAACATGTTGTTGTTATGTTATGTTAGCTACAATGCAGACTTTTATTAGGGGTCATAGTTGCCTTTCCTTTGACTTTGGCATATGGTTGTGGATATTCTGCACTTTCTTCTGGTCGGTTGTGCAATAGTAGTGTGTGTTGTGCTGGTGTCTATGAAGGAGCCCTGTAGCAAGAGGGTGCGTTTGGACAATAACAGCTGGAGGAAATGGCGATGAAGCCCCAACAGAACACAGTGTTGATATTTTCTCATAACAGCCAAAGGATACACACTATAAACTGTGGTCCAATGCACTGAGAGTCAAGGTTTTCAACCAATACAGGCCCTCCCTTTAGGGAATGCAATGAATGCCGTTTGTGAAAAATGCCTTGCACTGAGATTCGGAATAAGAAATGAAACAGCTGCTTTTAAAGAGGGCCATTGCTCCAGCACTAAGAAAATGTACATTCAAATATGAACTAGACAAGCTCAAATCTGTTTGAGGCATTAGAGTTCATGCATTGTTGTATAGTGTTTAAAAATATATATATTAATGGAAAATAAAACACAGATATATTTTGATTAGATAAGTATTCAACCCACTGAGTCAATACTTTGTAGAATCACCTTTGGCAGTGATAGCTGTGTGTCTTTCTGGATAAGTCTCTTAAGAGCTTTGCAAACCTGGATTGTACAGTATTTGCCCATTCTTTAAAGTATTTCCGCAGTTTTTCGAGACGATTTTATATCAAAACTTTAACTAGGCCACAAGTGAACATTCAATGTCGTCTTGGTAAGTACCTCCAGTATATATTTGGCCTTGCATTTTATGTGGTTGTCCTGCTGAAAGGTGGATTTGACTCCCATTGTCTGTTGGAAAGCAGACTGAACCATATTTTCCTATAGGAATTTGCCTATGCTTAGATCTATTCCTTTTTTAAAATCCTTTCCAATGTCAAACATACCCATAACATGCTTGAAAATATATGAAGTGTGGTACTCAGTGATGTAGCCTAGGGTAGCCTAGTGGTTAGAGCGTTGGACTAGTAACCGAAAGGTTGCAAGTTCAAATCCCCGAGCTGACAAGGTACAAATCTGTCATTCTGCCCCCGAACAGGCAGTTAACCCACTGTTCCCAGGCCGTCATTGAAAATAAGAGTTTGTTCTTAACGGACTTTCCTGGTTAAATAAAGGTAAACATTTTTTTTTTTTTTTTTTTAATGTGTGGATTTGCCCCAAACATATTCCTTTTTGTATTCAGGACAAAAAGTGAATCTATTTGCCACATTCATTGCAGTTCTTTGCCATATTGCATGTTTTCTAATATTTGTATTCTGTACAGGCTTCCTTCTTTTCACTCCGTCATTTAGGTTAGTATTGTGGAGCAACTACAATGTTGTTGATCCATCCTCATTTTTGTCCTGTCACAGCCATTTAACTCTGTAACTGGTATAAAATCACCATTGGCCTCATGGTGAAATCCCTGAGAGGTTTCCTTCCTCTCTGTCAACTGAGTTGGGAAGGAGGCCTGTATCTTTGTAGTGATTTGGTGTATTGATGAGGGGTTGGAGCTGGTTCAGGGAACAGAAAACAGGAAAATAACAAACATTTTCAAGGAACAGAAACAGAACCTGGAACGAAATTGATCCATTCTGTTCCGGAACAGAACCGTTATTTTAAAAGCATGGGAACCAACCGGTTAATACCTTATTTTACGTTCCAGGCATTTTTTTTCTAGTCCCACATCGGAAAACAACAAAGCGCTTATCCAAAACCCTCACTTTGTCAGCGTGCAAGCTGGAAATCTTTGCCTATGCTTGTGCGTGTTTAGGCTACTGCCCCCCCCCCCTACTTTCGGCGCCATCAGAGATGGCCGCCTCGCTTCGCGTTCCTCTGAAACTATGCAGTATTTTTTTTTTTACGTGTTATTTCTTACATTGGTACCCCAGGTAAACTTAGGTTTCATTACATACAGTCGGGAAGAACTACCGAACCAAATCAAATCAAATTTGATTTGTCACACACACATGGTTAGCAGATGTTAATGCGAGTGCAGCAAAATGCTTGTGCTTCTAGATCTGACAATGCAGTAATAACCAACAAGTAATCTAACTAACAATTCCAAAACTACTGTCTTACACTGTGTATAAGGGGATAAAGAATATGTACATAAGGATATATGAATGAGTGATGGTACAGAGCAGCATAGGCAAGATACAGTAGATGGTATCGAGTACAGTATATACATATGAGATAAGTATGTAAACAAAGTGGCATAGTTAAAGTGGCTTGTGATACATGTATTACATAAGGATGCAGTCGATGATATAAAGTACAGTATATACGTATGCATATGAAATGAATAATGTAGGGTAAGTAACATTATATAAGGTAGCATTATTTAAAGTGGCTAGTGATATATTTACATTTCCTTTCCCATAAATTCCCATTATTAAAGTGGCTGGAGTTGAGTCAGTGTCAGTGTGTTGGCAGCAGCCACTCAATGTTAGTGGTGGCTGTTTAACAGTCTGATGGCCTTGAGATAGAAGCTGTTTTTCAGTCTCTCGGTCCCAGCTTTGATGCACCTGTACTGACCTCGCCTTCTGGATGATAGCGGGGTGAACAGGCAGTGGCTCGGGTGGTTGATGTCCTTGATGATCTTTATGGCCTTCCTGTAACATCGGGTGGTGTAGGTGTCCTGGAGGGCAGGTAGTTTGCCCCCGGTGATGCGTTGTGCAGACCTCACTACCCTCTGGAGAGCCTTACGGTTGTGGGCGGAGCAGTTGCCGTACCAGGCGGTGATACAGCCCGCCAGGATGCTCTCGATTGTGCATCTGTAGAAGTTTGAGTGCTTTTGGTGACAAGCCGAATTTCTTCAGCCTCCTGAGGTTGAAGAGGCGCTGCTGCGCCTTCTTCACGATGCTGTCTGTGTGAGTGGACCAATTCAGTTTGTCTGTGATGTGTATGCCGAGGAACTTAAAACTTGCTACCCTCTCCACTACTGTTCCATCGATGTGGATAGGGGGGTGTTCCCTCTGCTGTTTCCTGAAGTCCATAATCATCTCCTTAGTTTTGTTGACGTTGAGTGTGAGGTTATTTTCCTGACACCACACTCCGAGGGCCCTCACCTCCTCCCTGTAGGCCGTCTCGTCGTTGTTGGTAATCAAGCCTACCACTGTTGTGTCGTCCGCAAACTTGATGATTGAGTTGGAGGCGTGCGTGGCCACGCAGTCGTGGGTGAACAGGGAGTACAGGAGAGGGCTCAGAACGCACCCTTGTGGGGCCCCAGTGTTGAGGATCAGCGGGGTGGAGATGTTGTTGCCTACCCTCACCACCTGGGGGCGGCCTGTCAGGAAGTCCAGTACCCAGTTGCACAGGGCGGGGTCGAGACCCAGGGTCTTGAGCTTGATGACGAGCTTGGAGGGTACTATGGTGTTGAATGCCGAGCTGTAGTCGGGGAGCAGTCGTGAATTTGAAATAGTGACCCATTGAGCAAGGCAGTTAACCCCAACAACAACTGCTCCCGGGCACCAATGCCGTGGATTCAGAGGGGTTGGGTTAAATGAGGAAGACACATTTCGGTTGAATGCGTTCAGTTGCGCAACTGACTGGGGTATCCCTTCTAATTTGTTCACATTGCATCTTGTCTTTGTTCCTCGGCTTCAAGATACAGATGCATAACAAGGAAGTTATGGTTTATCAGGATTTATTTAGTAAGACCAAGTCAATCAAATTCAATGACATTTATTTTATGAAGCCCATTTGACATCAGCAGTTGTCACAAAGTGCTTATACAGAAGCCCAGCCTAAAACCCCAAAGAGCAAAGATGGTGTAGAAGTACAGTGGCTAGGAAAAACTCCCTAGAAAGGCAGGAACCTCGGAAGAAACCTAGAGTGGAGATTATGAGGGTACATGGCCATTAAGGCCCGATCGTTCTTCAAGATGTTCATAAATCACAGTGGTTCAATATGTCAGCACCTCAGGACTAAATGTCAGTTGGCTTTTCATAACCAAGTCCATTACTTTCTTGTACACATTCTTCATGCGAAGCACTGCTTTGTGTCAAAGCCATAGTAACAAAAGACTTTCCGTGCCAGGGCCGGCCCCCGTTTGCCGAATGTTGTGTCTGCATTGTATTTGAAGCGCTCTCCTCTCCTTTGTTTTTCTTCTCTTGTAGACACAAAAAATGGTGAACGCTTGTTTAGCTATGCTAATTTAGATTTGAAGCATGCGTGTTCGTTCGCCTGCAGTTGAGCCATTCCGTTTTTGTGGAGGCTTTCCCAAAACCATGTTTCGTGACGAGAGCACTACCAGTGTCGACAAGACGACAAGGCTGCATTGAGGCCAGTGCACAAAATGTACATATGTAAAAAGAATGGGTCAATTTGTGGAAGATGGCATCCTGTCTTTTTGTCTATGCAGCCGGTTTGTTAAACCGAGGGTACGGTCTAGCTCTAGCTACTGCATATATTGATGTGCTTTTTGATATCAAAATAACTATTATACATTAATTTATACCTGACAAAGTGATATTTTAAATGCAACGTGTTTCGTAGTTTGATTCCATATATTCACATATTTCTTATTGATAGCAAACCTTATTGGTATGCATTTATATGCTTGGTTTGACCAAGGTGTCTGTAGAATAAGTTTAGAGGTTGCTATACAATACAATGTAACATTAATCTACAAAATAGGCTACTCTTATGTGCACACAGGGCCTGGGAGGCTCACAGGGATCCACAGTACTCAATCATTGATACAGTTTTCAACTCATTACTTCTAGTATACCTTAAAATGTTTACATCACGGCACTGTAATTGTAAGCTTTAAAAAAGTTAATTGATTCCCTGCCACGAGGGAAAATGTGTTGAATTACAGGAGATGACTTTAAAACTGCAAAATAGTCTCTCCAATTTGAGGACTGGGGTGGGGCTTTAAGATGTTGTTTCCCAGGGCCTGGGACTTGGGGCTCTAAGATGTTGTTTCCCAGGGCCTGGGACTTGGGGCTCTAAGATGTTGTTTCCCAGGGCCTGGGACTTGGGGCTCTAAGATGTTGTTTCCCAGGGCCTGGGACTTGGGGCTCTAAGATGTTGTTTCCCAGGGCCTGGGACTTGGGGCTCTAAGATGTTGTTTCCCAGGGCCTGGGACTTGGGGCTTTAAGATGTTGTTTCCCAGGGCCTGGGACTTGGGGCTTTAAGATGTTGTTTCCCAGGGCCTGGGACTTGGGGCTTTAAGATGTTGTTTCCCAGGGCCTGGGACTTGGGGCTTTAAGATGTTGTTCCCCAGGGCCTGGGACTTGGGGCTCTAAGATGTTGTTTCCCAGGGCCTGGGACTTGGGGCTCTAAGATGTTGTTTCCCAGGGACTTGGGGCTCTAAGATGTTGTTTCCCAGGGACTTGGGGCTCTAAGATGTTGTTTCCCAGGGCCTGGGACTTACTGTCAGCGTTACTGACATGTAAAGGGAATGGACACCTCATTCACCGTTGAACGCTGCACATGTCGGCTCAATCGGAAATTACCTTTACATTTCTGTCGCGCAATATGTAATGCTTCAGCGATAGATTGAATAGAGCCCCTGGTTAGTCCAGCCAGGTGCCGCAGCTATTTTTAGCGCATTCTAAGGGTCCCCGTACCCAAAAGGTTTTGTAACCCCTGATCTAGGGCAGTGTTTCTTTCTTCTCTAATATTGAACTGTCCAAAGCAGCTCATATTGGCTGTAGGGTCTGTTATGCAGTCATTTGAGGCATTGGGTTGGGGTTAGCTTTCCTTCCCATTGATTGTGGATAGACAAAAGAAGCACAAGAAGGATGCCTTGAACAGCAGCAGTAGGATCTGCCATCTCCTCTTACACAGATAAAGGAAGCAGAATTTAGAATATGCTAGATAGAATGGGCCTGTGTTAAGTAGAATGCATCAAGTTGGGCATCTTCTTGTGTGTGTGCCCAGAATTGTAATGAGGGCCTGATTATTCTCGTATCACTGAGTCCTTGGCCAAATTCATTCAACAGTATTCCATGCACCAGCAGAGCAGAAAGGGTTTTGCCTCAAAAAGTGTCTCATGCTAGAGACAGGTAGAAAATATCACATATTGCGCAAACATTCTGGCCAAATTATCATGATATATTATTGTATTTTTTTCTGATTGTGATAATCGTGTGGTGTAGCCTAGCGGTTAAGAGCATTAGTCCAGTAACCGAAAGGTTGCTGGTTTGAATCCCTGAACCGACTTGGTGAAAAATCTGTTGATTTGCTCTTGAGCAAGGCACCTAACCCTAATTACCCCTGTAAGTTGCTCTGAATAAGAGAATCTGCTAAATGGGAACATTGGTCGTACAGGCCTTACAATAAATCCTGACTTGTTTTATGGATGTAATTTGTGATTCAGTGGTAGGCCTACATCACTGCATCGCAGAAATGTATGTACCTTTTAGAATTGAGTTTTACATCACCTACTTCATTGTTGTTTATCACTGTAACTCACTCGCAGATGCTGCCTTTCTTGTTCTGCTTTTCCGGCCCCCACTGCAGCAGCAAATTGTGGATCTGTGGAGGGGCGATACTCACCGCCAAATCTGTTTAGTGTTACAGAAGAGAGTGATGTCGCTTGTCACAAGAAGTAGTAAAATCAAATCGAACAGCACTTGAATCGGTTGGGTCTCTGCTTTTAAATCAATACTGGGCGAGAATTTCCCTCCTCCGTAACACGCTCACTTTGAGATTTATGCGATTGCATGGATCGGGAGAAGGCGCGCTCAAGACTGCAGTAAGATGAAGGTGGAGGGATGTACAGACTGTGATAACTAGTTACATTTGAGGACAGACGCAGGCAAATGAAATGAGTACGAAGACAATCTACTAGAGTTAGAGACTATTCACTAGGGTTAGAGGATGTGTGGCAAAATCTGCATAGCTTGTCATTTCAACTCCGGCATTCTGCGTGTTAGTGGTGATTGCTGTGCTCCCTTTCAGTCTCTCCCGGAAGGCTCCCATAAACAATAAGAACATGCAGAGAGGATATTAACACTCTTCGTGAGGGACTGTGAGAACTGCCCGAGAGAGAAGACAAAAAGCCCTTTCCATTGACTTTCAAAACAGACATTTATGAAGCCTCTTTGAGCTCCACGCCCCACTTTTAAGACAAAAGCCACTTCCAGAACGAACCACTATAAAGGAAGGACAGTTTTGTGGAGATCTGTCATGTCCAATGGCAACTAGGAAGAGGCAGTGCAACATATAGAAGTGCAGTGTTCACTCAGTGGCCGAATGGCAGATATCATTGGGAGACCAAACAAACTGTATTGAATTGTAGTACAGTAATGATGCATGTAGTTACACCAATGGCAGGGGGAAGGGATTATGGATGTTGACATGGGGTTGTTGACGTGGGGCCGGAGATTGATTGATAGGCTGGTTGGTGTCCAATCTGTGGCCACGCCATTTGCCACTTGTATTGGCCTCCTAGCTACACTGCCAAGGCTGATGCCTCGAGGCGGAGGCTTTCTTACCCTGTCTTTAGGGTGTGTGTGTGAGAGAGAGAGAGAGAGAGAGAGAGAGAGAGAACAAATGTGTTTGTCCATCTCTATGTTTGCCAATGTATAACTGTCAAAGTCGACGTTTGAGTGTTTGCATGTCCGGCAGGGAGACAGAGGAGGCGGAGAGAGGGAGGCAGGGCGGGCTGCATTAGAGGATGTTGGCCATGTTGGCCGGTCCATAGGGAGAGGTTTGGGAGTCTCTGCCAGTAGGTCTCATTTCATCAGGAGCGGAACCAGCAGACACATCCAGGTAGGGATGAGGTGAAATCCATCAGATTAATGGATAAATAAGGACATGGGATATCAGAGTGGTTTTGCTTGGCTGTTCCCTACATTTAGGTCTGCCGTTTCTGGCAGATGGATCCAGGGATAGCCTGAGAGGGTGTGAATACTAGGTAGTTTCAGTAATCATTCAATTAACTCTCTTGTTCGATGTGTCGCAACTGAAATGGAGAATGTAACATGAGGCAGCAAACGTCACTGAATCTAGAAAACAAAAAATAGCTATGATTGTATGGAGCAATTTCAAATTCAACCCACTGGACACACCATGCCATTTCGGCATGGACAATTGGGTAATGTTTGTTTTGAGATGTTGATCAATAAGATTACAACCAATACATCCACTCAAAGACAGTTTACATTGATGACTGATGACAATGTGTTGACAAATTATGTTGAAACAATGTTGATTCAACCAGTTTTGGACTGTGGTGAAGAAATTCAATCTAAACTGCATATAGGAATGTCTCAAAGATCTGAAAGCATCTGAAATACCTGAACAATGGACAAAACTTGGACAGTCTGAACAATGTCAGGGAACTGGACCATTTGAAGATATAAATGGTCTCAACAATACTTGTGTTGCCTTTTAGGATCGGACGTATACAGTACATTAGCCGGTAGTCACCCGGGAAAACTAGGGGGCCTAGGACCGACCCTGGGGGACACACCATTTCGTTTTCAATGTAGACCTATTCTACCATCACCATCACTAAGGTTATCTGCACTAGCTGGGGTCAGAGGTTTGCCTTAACCCGGAACATGGCAGGGGGTCGGTGGACTGTAAAAGTGAAGCAAAGACTGAACACAGTGTATTACTTGTGTTGATTGTGTGAGGAGACAAACATTGGCTGAATGGAGGGGAATCGCGGTATGGAGTGGATCTTTGGTTGGCTCTCCCTGGTTGAGGGCCTCGTCCATCCAGGCTCTCCCAAACCCTGAGGTGGCAGATGGTCCTCCTCTAGAGGTCTTGTTGCGCTTCTGAAAAGGCCACTGGGTATTTTGTCTTGTTTACAGATGGAAACCTCTGGAAAGAAGACCCATTGAGGGCACTGCATGCATCGTTCTCTTTCGCTCCGTCTTCTTCTCCTCTAATGGTTTGTGGGGGATGGTGGCTGTTTCAAATGTTTGTCTTTGAGGACTGGAAAAGAAAACATTTTAGTCCTGAAGTGATTAGATTTTTTTTTGTTGTTGAGTCAATTGGCGTCAAAAGTCGTGTTTCACTGTGACTCTCTCGACATCTACGTCTCTTTCCATCTCTCTTGCTCTCCCTCTACCCCCCTGTCTCACCCCTCCCTCTTTCTCCCTCTCTCCTCTTCTCTCTCACACTCACACCAAAAGCGCCTGCGTGCAGCTTACAGGCTGAAAGGCCTGGGGTCACTCAGCCTTTGAATTCCCCCAGCACTTAAATCTTTCATCGCCCTTCATCCCCCTGTTCCTTCGCCGCCTGCTGAGAAGCTCCTGCTCTTTCTCTGTGGTTTTAGTGAGTTATTTCATCCCTCTTCTTGTAAGATTTCTGTCCTCTCCTCCTTTGTAACCACGTGCTGGGATAGATA
The DNA here is from genome assembly GCF_023373465.1 of Oncorhynchus keta. Lineage (NCBI taxonomy): Eukaryota > Metazoa > Chordata > Actinopteri > Salmoniformes > Salmonidae > Oncorhynchus > Oncorhynchus keta. Next base: position 44,996,002 of record NC_068443.1, read on the forward strand.
TTCATGCCTCTTTGAAGCAAGAGGACACAACCACAATATAGTTTTTCCCTTCAGGAGTGTGGAGTTTGCTGTCCACCAAAGGAAGAAAGTAGACTGTAGTTTAGTGTGAAACACAGATTGCCATGTCCGTTTTTCTATTTGGAATGTCTTCTGAATGTTGAATTCTTACGGCTGGAGTGCAATACGTTTATTTACGGCACGGACAGACCAGTAGGATTGCAGGCTGAGAGTACTTAGGACCTCGAAACCGAGTGCAAACCGATTCTACATGTAGAAACGGGCGACAATGACATCCGTCAGTCGCCCAGTGGTCCCTATAACACACTGCGCCGACAGCAAGCGGACGAACAGCCCCCTAGTGTACAGAACGACAATCGGCCTGGTGAGTTCTCCTTTAAAGTTTAGAAATGTCAAGTTTGGATGAGGGTTAAGTTAGGGACAGTAGGTTAAGGTTGGAAGGTTAAAAAGGCTCTGCTATTTTGACCCAAACTATGAACGTGCACTTATCAAATTAATAATGACTTCTGATTCATTACAAAAGTTTACAGTTGCCAATTTATATTGCAAGCATATACAGTTTCTCTTACCTTTGTGTCCTCTAGTTACTCGCTGGCATTATATTTAAATTATATTTGTTTCAAAATAGAAAATAGATCCACCTTTGGTAAGCAGGAAATTGTAACATTTACTCTATCCTCTCAGGTTGCATAAGCCTTCAGTTGACATAGCAAAAGTCATTTGGTTGGGCTTTTTAGTTGTAAACCAGGCGGTGGGAATTTGGTTGGGCAAGCCCCATTGCATTGTCTTTGACTAAAGCTTAGGTTTTTGATACCTGTGGTTTCATGTTGTGTTATTTAGGCAACTGTCATGTTATGAGACTGTAAACAAAGTAAGTATTGCTTCAAATCAAGTAATATTGCTCATGGAACGTCATTCCTTGAGCACTCCAGATATATCTTAGAAATCAAGTGCTATTTGAATGTGAACACTTTTTGCAATGGATTTGCATGGTTGTTTGTAAAAAAATATATATATATATATTGGTGGTCCACACTTTGATGGCATGTAGGCTACATCTTACAGTGTGTTGCTTTAAATTGGGCATTTGACATTTCAAAGCTGTTTTGATTGAAAGAGTATTGTTTTCTTGGTATTTGACCGAGGTCAAACGCAGTACGAGAGGTCTGTGCCACACAAGCCAATCTTTTAGCATCCCACGTTTGTGCTCACCTCATAGAAAGCCAGACACGTTCTCCTACACCTGTGCTGTTTGCACACTTAGTATAGAAAGAGACACACTCATTTAGACACCTCCGCAGGAGTCGCGGATCACTGGGATGACTTGGCAAACAGGCCCGCGCTGTAATAAGCAAAGCCTTCTGTCTGCAGGAGAGGGGGTTCTTCCTGAGGGAGCCATCTTGGATTTGTTCAATATTTATTCATTTAGCCTAATGAATTCCAAGGTGGATGAATCTAATGCGTTGCTCTATTCCTATTCCTTGAAATTACATGGCATAAAATGTTGATTTACCATATGCCAACACTGTATGATATTAAACATTTATGAATAGGTAAATTCATATTACACTAATTGTCCGAGGGTGATTGTAGACCTTTCAGAGTGCATTACTACAGCACATTGTAATACACTGATGCCTTAAATGTTCTCATCAAGCCAAAGTACCATGTAAAGCTCTTGGAAGCATTATAACACGATATTTGTAGTACCTATTGTAGTACCTATTTAAGTCTCCAAGATTATGATTTGTCACACAGAGACTAGAGACAAAAAGGCTGCAGACAATACGAGTCTAATTTTACCATATACAAATTGCCCAAATCGATTTAAAAAATGTTCATGGTTGGTGCATTTTTCTGTGTTGCCTGTAGCAAATGGGCAGGGGAAAAAAAGACTGTGAAAAATGGAAAATATCATGTTTTATTCAAAAACCAAAAACAGGCACTTTTGCTCGGGGTGTGAAGAGAACAGTGAAAGGCTTTTTAGAGAATTGTAAAGAAGAAAAAAAAAAGGGCTAACTAATCTTCCTTTTGAGGTCAAGCTTTTCTTAGTCTCAAAAAACAACAATGGACATTTCACTCCTCGTTGTTCATCAATTTGCAAAGCAGCTTCTCTAAGGCGGCATTGTCTTGATTTGGTTAAAGACAACTGTTTCCTGATATCAACATTTCTTTTGGGGGGGGGGCATGTTTTGCAGAGGAAGATATTCTCACCCCTGAAAGTGAGTCAATGTCTGTCGTTGACAATGGAGGTAGAAATAAAGGTTTTGTGAGTCTACACTTCCAGTATAACAATCTTAGTTATTGAGGCTTAATTACGACATACCTGTGTTCTACACTAGTGTTTACACCTTAAAACAGCTACTCTATGTGGACTTCCTTGCTCAAGACCGAAGCAGACCAAAGCATTTGCAAAGGGCGTGTGTGCGTGGAGGAGATGAAGTGGGTTTAAGCCCTCAAGGAAGTCATCCAGGAAGTCAACTAATCAACCCAGCAGTGAATAGCAATGAAAGATTGTGTGGGTGTCTGTCTGCACTCTGCATGGTGGGTGTGCTTTGTGTGTGCATCTACACACTGCATGTGAGCGTGTGCGTGTCTGTTTTCAATGTTCATGTGTGTTAGTGGGGGATGGGAGATGAGATGTGTCCCTCTATAAATCTCGGGTTAAGGGTCTGAAAAGAGACCGGCGATCAATCAGCCACCCGGGTGGCAGGTGGAGGATGTGCTTCCGAGCCAGAGCCTGTTATTCAAATGAAGTAATTAGACAAACCCATCAGTCGTCCTGCTGCACTTACATTTAAATAGTGAAAGACTATAGTAGGATAGCAGTTTAAAGTGGTTCTACTGATTATGTGATTGGGAAAGCCTCTTTTTGCTGTGTTTCACAAAAAACGAATATAAGGGTTTTTCTTTTTCTTTTTTAAATATATTTTATATATGGGATTCTTCAAACAGCCACCCTGGGCCTTGATGACAGCTTTGCACACTCTTGGCATTCTCTCAACCAGCTTCACCTGGAATGCTTTTCCAACAGTCTTGAAGGAGTTCTCACATATGCTGAGCACTTGCTGGCTGCTTTTCCTTCACTCTGCGGTCCGACTCATCCCAAACCATCTCAATTTGGTTGAGGTCGGGGGGATTGTGAAAGCCAGATCTGATGCAGCACTCCATCACTCTCCTTGGTCAAATAGCCCTTACACAGCCTGGAGGTGTGTTGGGTCATTGTCCTGTTGAAAAACAAATGTTAATCCCACTAAGCCCAAACCAAATGGGATGGTGTATCGCTGCAGAATGCTGTGTGCCTTGAATTCTAAATAAATCACAGACAGTGTCACCAGCAAAGCACCCCCACACCATAACACCTCCTCCTCCATGCTTCACAGTGGGAAATGCACATGCATCCGTTCACCCACACCACGTCTCACAAAGACACGGCGGTTGGAACCAAAAATCTCCAATTTGGACTCTAGACCAAAGGACAAATATCTACCGGTCTATTGTCCATTGCTCGTGTTTCTTGTCCCAAGCAAGTCTCTTCTTACTATTGGTGTCCTTTAGTAGTGTTTTCTTTGCAGCAATTCAACCATGAAGGCCTGATTCACACAGTCTCCTCTGTACAGTTGATGTTGAGATGTGTCTGTTACTTGAACTCTGTGAAGCATTAAAATGGGCTTTAATTTCTGAGGCTGGTAACTCTAATGAACTTATCCTCTGCAGCAGAGGTAACTCGGAGTCTTCCTTTCCTGTTGCGGTCCTGTCATCACGGCAAAGGGTGGCTATTTGAAGAATCCCGTATATAAAATATATTTAGATAATTTTTTGGGTTAATACATGATTCAATATGGTTTTGATGTCTTCACTATTAATGCATAAATGATAAAAATAAAGAAAAACCCTTGAATGGGGTGTTCTATAACTTGACCCGTAGTGTATATTTATTATTTATGAAATCAATAGCTGTTTGGGTATTAAGTCCCTATAATGTATTTCTGATGGTGACATTTTACATTAATTGCTCAGCGCCCCCCTCTCATGTTTCCTTTCGGAGAATGGCATCGCAGACGCTCCCTGCAGTCTCTCGTTGCGTTTTAGACAACATCAATATGATACAATCGTCCTTGAAAAGGTTGTTTTGCTATGAAATTAAAACGTTTGACTTCTGCCATGTGTTCTGTGTTCTGTGTGTTCTGTGTGGTGGTGGTGGTGGTGTGTGATTGTTTGTAGTTGAGGGCAGCACATATCTCTTTTTTCACAAGTACGAATGCTACTCAACTGTCAAGTTGTGTACAATGTCAAACATCCAAGGTTCTCCTTTTGAAATGTGTTGGCTTGCAAGGAGTGAAGGGGAATGGAGGTTTGTCCATGATTACAGTTTAATCTGACAATGTTCAACACAACAGGGAGGAATCCATAGACACTTTGAGCCATCCTTGAGCAAAGTCTAAATATACATTCAAAACATATTTATGTCCAACTATGAATGGCGATGAATAAGAATGTTCTCAATTCAATATCATATGTGCCATTAAGAAGACGCTTTTATCCTAAGCAATTTAGTAATCTGTGCATACATTTTCATATGGGTGGTCACAGCTGGAATCCAACCTTTTTAATCCTGTATCAAGCCGAAAAACAGTTTCAAGCTGAAAGGGTTAAAAGCTAAAAGACCCTTCCTGTCCGAGCCGAGGAAAACCAGTGAAGTGTAGACCCTAGTCTACCAGACAGGAGTTGAAGTATTGACGTCTACTAGCCTGGAGACAGGGGGGCCCGGCATAGATAACGACCCAGGAGACAGACCGCTAGGTGGGCATGACGACTCAGGCAAGCGGGGGGGGATTTGAGACAGAGGTTGATCTGCGCTCGGCCCAGACAGCCACGGCCCACTGAGTTCTCTCCAGTTCTGGCTGAATAAGGAATTATGTTGCTTTTCTAGTCTGGCTGGGAATTGCCAGGGACCTCACTGTACGATATTATCATTATACTTAGGTGCCAATACGATATGCATTACGATTCTCACAATTTAAAAAATCGAACGATTCTATATGTATTATGATTTAGATTCTGCAATTGTATTGCGATTTGATACTCCAAACATATTGATCACTATATTTCTTCTGCAGAAATACGATAGAACGTGAGAACGAGTTTTGTCAGAGAAATAAAAGTGCTGTAAAACACTATTGTAAAAATATTTTTTTAAAGATGGAGGACAAGCTATAGGATGAAAAATACAGAAGTTTGGCGCAGGTACAAATCGATACCTGGAGTCAAATATAGATATCGTCCAAAAATAATATTGTGATATATAAAAAATATTTACAAATCACAAATTGCTGGTGAGTTTGTTGGAATATATAGCCTATATTCCAGGGAACAATATAAAATAGACAGTGATCTGTTGTAAACAAGCACCCACACAGATATACACAGAAATCTCTGTTAATAGATACATTTGGCATCTATCTATATTAAGTTAAGCACAGAAATGCCTGCAGCTGAAATGTTTACTCCCAAATACACTCAAACTCAGACACACATGCTTCATCCTCAACCGCACCAGGCACAATCTCCCATGATGGATGGGGGCAATGGCTTGGCTTAATTAGCCATGAAAGGCACACTGGCCAGCGGAAGGAAGGGAAACAATGAGAGATTGAAGCCAGCCAGCAGTGGACAGCTGCCGTAAACAGCTGTTGTTGACAGCTCCTCCCCGGAACACATTAAACTACACAGACGGTTCAGGGTTCTGGTCACCTCAACACACTCCTCTCTCTGCTCCACTGCTCTGCTATGACGTCGACAGCCAGTCAGAAGGAACGTCGCCTAGTCAAATGAGTAAAGATACAAATCAGCCGTAAACAGCTGTTGTTGACAGCTCCTCCCCGGAACACATTTAAACTACACAGACGGTTCAGGGTTCACCACCTCAACACACTCCTCTCTCTGCTCCACTGCTCTGCTATGACGTCGACAGCCAGTCAGAAGGAACATCGCCTAGTCAAATGAGAAGATACAAATCAGCCAATTTTGTGCTGGTCGGGAGAGATTCGCTTAAGCAACATTGTATCTCTTTGATGCTCTATGAAATGGTCTAATACGGCTCATTCTGGAAAGATAAGTTTTGGCTAAGTAACAATATTTATAGTACAGGAGACTAGGACTATACACTGAGTGTTCAAAACATTGACCCGGTGAATCCAGGTGAAAGCTATGATCTCTTGTTGATGTCACTTTGTTAAATTCCCGTCAATCAGTGTAGACCAAGGGGAGGAGACGGGTTAAGTAAGGATTTTTAAAGCCTGGAGACATGGATTGTATATGTGCCATTCAGAGGGTGAATGGGAAAGATAAAATATTTAAGTAGTAGGTTGAAGGTGCAACGGTTTGTTCAGGAACTGCAACGCTGAGACGAAGATGAACAATTTAGATATGCAAACATCTAGAAAGTTCTGGAACAAGACATTTGTACAATATATGCAAGGCGTTATCCATTCCAATGGGTTTAACATTGAAATAGCTTTTACATGGTTCTCTGTGCAAGTGGTCGGTAAGCCCAGAGAGCAGCTTCTCCAACTTAGGACTCATCCCAAATGGCACCCTATTCCCTATAAAGTGCAATACGTTTGACCAGGGCAAATACGTTTCTGGTCAAAAGTACTGCAATATGTTGGGAAAAAGTTTGCTATTTGAGATGAAGCGTTAGACTCTGCGAGATTAATAACAAATCAAATGGGGACAGGTTTTACATTACGTGTGCATTACATATACACCAGTTTACTTACACACCAGCTTGTAGTTCCTGGAAAGCGGAGTTTACTTTGCACATCTAAGGCTGTCGTCATTCTGATTTCTAAATCAACCCCAAGCCCCTACTACACACAGGGTTCCAAAATAATTATTTGGCTGTACCCATAGGAGAACCCTTTTTGGTTCCAGGTAGAAAACCTCTGTGGAAAGGGTTCTACATGGAACCCAAAAAGGTTCTACCTAGATCCAAAAGGGTTCTACCTAGTTCCAAAAAACGGTTATTCAAAGGGTTCCCTTATGTGCAAAGCAGAATAACCCTTTTAGGTTCTAGATAGAACCTTTTCTTCTAAGAGTGTACCTAGGCCCTCCTGTAGATTTCAAACAATTGGATAGGTATAAGCAATAAGGGAAAACATTCCACCCAGTCTAGGGCAAGATAATCTTGGAAACCCATAAGTAAAATTTTGTGTTATTGTGTCAGATGCTCAATGAAGTTCTGTGGGAGATGTGTTAGAACAGATCCTACGGACGATGGGTGGTAGCTCCACTCCCTTCTCTTTCCAGGTTTCGGGAAAGTCTTTTGGCTACATTTGAAAGATGCAAGCACCTGTGTAATCACAATTGTTTTTCTCTCCAAATGATCATTGACAAGAAATCAGGGCACAGGAACAAAGTTAGTTGTTAGCCGCCGCATCCCACAGTCTGTTGACAGATGCTACGATACCATTTACATTAACGTGCGTCTGTCCCAGACGTATCAAATCATTTTAGATCTACACGAGTGGCTAGGCATGGCATAGGGTCTAGGCCTTTGGGTCGACTCAATGTAGAAAGGGTGTAGTCTTACTCACTAACACAGTAGCACTGTGTTTTTGTGTCTCGTTCTGGGAGCAACCTTGAAAGCCTGGTCTGGTTAGCGCAGATAGTCGTTAGCTAGTCTAGGCTGGTCCAAAAGTGGTAATTACAGACCATAACACGGCTCTTCAAAGCCCACTCAGGCATGGTGTGTGACACATACAGAGGCATGACTGAGTAATACGCTGCTACCGCTACATCATTTTGTGCAGATTTCCTCCCTTTGATCTCTGCTGAGTCTGTCGCTAAACGTCGCTAATTTAGGTACTCTGCACATTTTGGTAGTCCGCAGCCCTATCATTACTATAGAAGGAGTAGTGCCTGGAGAAGTGGGTATCCTCTCCTTTTGACAAACATTTCCCAAACGCCCCGCCCTCTAAAGGAAATTCTATGAGAAACACGAACCACTTTTACATCCACAGTTTTTATGCGTGTAAGGTCATACCATATATTTTTTTTAAGCACGAAAGCTATGATGGAAACCGGTCGTTTCGGTACAATTTTATAAATGCAGACGGATCATTTGTTCGTTCGACATTGACTTTTGGTGTCTGTAAAATTAATTCAGTGAGAAACGGTGGTGGAAATATCTTTATGCACACTTTATGCACATAATAACCATCATGTCCAAGTAAACTTGGAGTCACACGATAAGGTGTGTGGGAGTCTCATTATGACTCTGGAAACCAGGCAGTTTATTAGGCTACAGATGAAATAAATGATGATGAACTTCACAGGGTGGTGAAAGTGCATGGCGATTGATGCTCCTTCCCAAAATAATATTGAGGGTCTTATTCTGGTGACATGATGATTGATAATGAACTGCTGTTTGACAAATACAAATATTCGGACTTATCCATAATATTCTCACTATGTAGACTAGTTTACCAGCACAGCCTGCCTGCACTGTATCTGCGAGCTGTTGGCTAGAGCGCAAGTGCCAAGACTAGAGTCAGCACATTTGCTATTTAATGCAACAGAGACAAAACTATCGGTAGAGATGAAATTGTGTGACGACCCTCCCACTCTGTCTGCCGTATTCTCTCTTTGTTCTTGTTTCCTTATTAGGATGCTGGTGGGCGGAGTTGGGAGGGTCGTCAGCTTCATGGGAAACACCTGGGGCCAGGTGTCTCCCAGGATAAATAGACCTCTTCCACATTCATGGAGGAGACTCTACATTCAGACACCTTTTGTAGATTGTGTTGTGGTTCTTGGTGGCCTTTTGTTTGTTTGCTTTGGCACCTTTCAACACCCTGCATTATCACATTCATGCATGCAAAACACTCACTTACATTACTGATTGCACACACCATTGTATATCGTATTTAGTTTACTTTATTTAATAAATATATATTTTGTTACTCTTTATCGCCACGTTGTCTCCCTTTTGTTATGGGCTTTGAGCCGGTTCGTGAAAATTGAACTTTAGATGTTTCTTCAGTACATGAAAACTTAAGCGAAAAAGTACATTTTGTGTGCACTACGTCATCACGCACTGATTTTTAACCGCAAGAAGTCCATTAGCCATAGACAAACACCTTCATAGGATGCCACCTTTCCAACAAGTCAATTCGTCAAATTGTTCCCTGCTATAGCTGCCCTGGTCAACTGTAAGTGCTGTTATTGTGAAGGGGAAACATCTAGGAGTGACAACGGCCAAAAGTGGTAGGCCACACAAGCTCACAGAACGGGACCACCAAGTGCTGAAGTGCATAACGAGTAAAACTCGTCTGTCCTCGATGGCAACACTCACTACCAAGTTCCAAACAGCCTCTGGAAGCAACGTCAGCACAATAACTGTTTGTCGGGAACTTCATGGAATGGGTTTCCATGGCCGAGCTGCTGCACACGAGCCTAAGATCACCATTCGCAATGCCAGGCGTCGGCTGCAGTGGTGTCAAACTAGCCGCCATTGGACTCTGGAGCAGTGGAAACGCTTTCTCTGAAGTGCTGAATCATGCTTCGCCATCTGGCAGTCCGACAGATGAATCCAGGTTTGGCAGATGCCAGGAAAACGGTACCTGCCCCAATGCATAGTGCCAACTGTAATGTGTGGTGGTGGAGGAATAATGGTTGGAGCTGTTTTTCATGGTTCGGGTTAGGCCCCTTAGTTCCAGTGAAGGGAAATCTTAATGCTACAGCATACAGCGACATTCTAGACAATTCTGTGCTTCCAACATTGTGGCAAAAGATTGGCGGATGGCCCTTTCCTGTTTCACCCTGACAATGCCCACGTGCACAAAGTGAGGTCCATACAGAAATGGTTTGTTGAGATCGGTGTGGAAGAACTTGATCTGCCTCCACACAGCCTTGACCGCAACCCCAATCGAACATCTTTGGGATGAATTGAAATGCCGACTGCGAGCCAGGCCTAATCACCCAACGTCAGTGCTCGACCTCACTAATGCTCTTGTGGCTGAATGGAAGCAAGTGCCCACAGCAATGTTCCAACATCTAGTGGAAAGCCTTCCCAGAAGAGTGGAGGCTGTTGTAGCAGCAATGTTCCAACATCTAGTGGAAATCCTTCCCAGAAGAGTGGAGGCTGTTGTAGCAGCAATGTTCCAACATCTAGTGGAAAGCCTTCCCAGAAGAGTGGAGGCTGTTATAGCAGCAATGTTCCAACATCTAGTGGAAAGCCTTCCCAGAAGAGTGGAGGCTGTTATAGCAGCAATGTTCCAACATCTAGTGGAAAGCCTTCCCAGAAGAGTGGAGGCTGTTATAGCAGCAATGTTCCAACATCTAGTGGAAGCCTTCCCAGAAGAGTGGAGGCTGTTATAGCAGCAATGTTCCACATCTAGTGGAAAGCCTTCCCAGAAGAGTGGAGGCTGTTGTAGCAGCAATGTTCCAACATCTAGTGGAAAGCCTTCCCAGAAGAGTGGAGGCTGTTATAGCAGCAATGTTCCAACATCTAGTGGAAAGCCTTCCCAGAAGAGTGGAGGCTGTTATAGCAGCAATGTTCCAACATCTAGTGGAAAGCCTTCCCAGAAGAGTGGAGGCTGTTATAGCAGCAATGTTCCAACATCTAGTGGAAAGCCTTCCCAGAAGAGTGGAGGCTGTTATAGCAGCAATGTTCCAACATCTAGTGGAAAGCCTTCCCAGAAGATTGGAGGCTGTTATAGCAGCAGTGTTCCCACATCTAGTGGAAAGCCTTCCCAGAAGAGTGGAGGCTGTTATATTCGCAAAAGGGGGGACCAACTCCATATTAATGCCCAAGATTTTGGAATGAGGTGTTTGACGAGGTGTCCACATTCTTTTGGTCACTGAACGAGAAAACGATGTCAAATTGTCGTGGACCTGTCAGCAGAACCTTTTTTATATCGACTTTTCCACCAACCGAAATATGATGGACTGCCCGTGAATTCTGTAACATTGTAGAGCAGGCTACTACATGAAATCCAATTACAGTACGTGTGTTTTTTGTTCTACTAAGAGGATTTTTTTTCAACTTTTTTTTAATAGTACTACTGATGTTCATTACTGCAATGTTGGGAAAGAGCGAGCAAGAAAGGCATTTCACTGTACTTGTGCACGTGACAATAAATACTTAAAACTTGATGCATAGGCCGACATCACTGTCAAAGATAAGCTGTTAAATTTGACTGTATGCCGGTATTATAAACCATGCTAATAATGATCTTGCAAAACCAGAGATGCACATGGCCTATTTGCTAGGCCACTAGGCTGAGAGATGCATATGGCCTATTTGCTAGGCCACTAGGCTGAGAGATGCATATGGCCTATTTGCTAGGCCACTAGGCTGAGAGATGCACATGGCCTATTTGCTAGGCCACTAGGCTGAGAGATGCACATGGCCTATTTGCTAGGCCACTAGGCTGAGAGATGCACATGGCCTATTTGCTAGGCCACTAGGCTGAGAGATGCACATGGCCTATTTGCTAGGCCACTAGGCTGAGAGATGCACATGGCCTATTTGCTAGGCCACTAGGCTGAGAGATGCACATGGCCTATTTGCTAGGCCACTAGGCTGAGAGATGCACATGGCCTATTTGCTAGGCCACTAGGCTGAGAGATGCACATGGCCTATTTGCTAGGCCACTAGGCTGAGAGATGCACATGGCCTATTTGCTAGGCCACTAGGCTGAGAGATGCACATGGCCTATTTGCTAGGCCACTAGGCTGAGAGATGCACATGGCCTATTTGCTAGGCCACTAGGCTGAGAGATGCACATGGCCTATTTGCTAGGCCACTAGGCTGAGGGATGCACATGGCCTATTTGCTAGGCCACTAGGCTGAGAGATGCACATGGCCTATTTGCTAGGCCACTAGGCTGAGAGATGCACATGGCCTATTTGCTAGGCCACTAGGCTGAGAGATGCACATGGCCTATTTGCTAGGCCACTAGGCTGAGAGATGCACATGGCCTATTTGCTAGGCCACTAGGCTGAGAGATGCACATGGCCTATTTGCTAGGCCACTAGGCTGAGAGATGCACATGGCCTATTTGCTAGGCCACTAGGCTGAGAGATGCACATGGCCTATTTGCTAGGCCACTAGGCTGAGAGATGCACATGGCCTATTTGCTAGGCCACTAGGCTGAGAGATGCACATGGCCTATTTGCTAGGCCACTAGGCTGAGAGATGCACATGGCCTATTTGCTAGGCCACTAGGCTGAGAGATGCACATGGCCTATTTGCTAGGCCACTAGGCTGAGAGATGCACATGGCCTATTTGCTAGGCCACTAGGCTGAGAGATGCACATGGCCTATTTGCTAGGCCACTAGGCTGAGAGATGCACATGGCCTATTTGCTAGGCCACTAGGCTGAGAGATGCACATGGCCTATTTGCTAGGCCACTAGGCTGAGAGATGCACATGGCCTATTTGCTAGGCCACTAGGCTGAGAGATGCACATGGTCATTTGTTGTATGGCTGTATGGCTACTATTCTAATAAACATATTTTCACTCTTTGCAGTAATGGCCAATAGGCTGAGAGATGCATTTTTTTTTTTTTTTTATGAATAAGATTTTCATCAGGCCACTAGGCAAAATGAGCCAGCTTGCAATACACTATTTCAACCACTAGGCTGAGATGCATATGGCCTAAATTTGCCAGCATGTAATACCCTATGCAACCATGGCAGTGTTTGTCCGCATGGTATAAATACTTGAGCATGTAATGGCCTATTTCAACCACTAGCAGATGTGCGTATGGCCTAAATACTTGCCAGCATGTAATACCCTATTTCAACCACTAGTAGATGCACATGGTCATTTGTTAAATACTTGCTACTATTCTAATAAACATATTTCAACAACTAGCTTCCCAGTATAAATGGCAAATGTAATACCCTATTGTCAACCACTAGCAGATGTTTTTTTGTTTTTTTATGAATAAGATTTTCATCATATCCCCGATATGTACAAAATACTTGCCAGCTTGCAATACACTATTTCAACCACTAGCAGATGTGCGTCCGCATGGTATAAATACTTGCCAGCATGTAATACCCTATTTCAACCACTAGCAGATGTGCGTCCGCATGGTATAAATACTTGCCAGCATGTAATACCCTATTTCAACCACTAGCAGATGTGCGTCCGCATGGTATAAATACTTGCCAGCATGTAATACCCTATTTCAACCACTAGCAGATGTGTGTCCGCATGGTATAAATACTTGCCAGCATGTAATACCCTATTTCAACCACTAGCAGATGTGCGTCCGCATGGTATAAATACTTGCCAGCTTGCAATACAATATTTCAACCACTAGCAGTGTGCGTCCGCATGGTATAAATACTTGCCAGCTTGCAATACAATATTTCAACCACTAGCAGTGTGCGTCCGCACGGTATAAAGTTTGCGGGGAGGTTAGTCCATTCTCACGACAAGTAAAATTTACCAACTTTTGCATGAACTGGTGCACGCACATTTTGGGGTATATTTTATAAGTATAAATGAGTGTATAAATGAGGTCCCCATGCACCTAGCACGGTTGTTTGGTTAGTGGTGTTTCTGTAACACATGAAATGGAGTTTGCAAAACAAATGGCCACTGGAGAGATGCAAATAATCATGATACCATTCTGCTAGGTAGGCAAATGCTACTTTGTAACTAGTTAACATTTAATTGAGAAGGTTTCTGGGAAAGCCTTTCCATCTACCAGAAGACGGTTATCATTAGCATCGCCATAATTAGCCTCACTATATTTTCCCTGTTCCTTAATTGTTTGGAACCTGGACATTTACTTGAAATGATGAATCATTTCGTACCTTGTTTCAAAGTAGCCTAGAGCCAAATTCCCACCATAGAAACATGGAGGCAATTATTGTATAAAGACTTCGTATGTGTTCTCCTGTTCTATTGGTATTCTTTCAGCTTTCTTTCATTGTCTAGCAGCCAAAGTCATTATCCCAGTCATATTAGCAATGGTAATTGTTGCATCTTTAGATCTCCCTTCCCTCTCTAAATTTCAAATAAATACTTCCATCTCTGTCAATGAAACCCCTTACAGGTGCGGGGTGAATTTTAGAACAGTGTTTCCCCACAAAATGTTTAACATTCACAGTATTCTAGGCCTTACCACATTGCTGTGCTGAAATGTGAAGAAATAATAGTTTATCAACATTTTAAGCTAAACATACTGATCTGTTCCATCAGCCTTATTCATTGAAACGGCGTATACTATCACTAATTTGCTACACATCCTGGGGATTAAGAAGTGAGTAAACGCAATGCTCCCTGAAAAAATACGTGGGTGTATGCCTGCATATACCCTCCATTACACCTGTATAGACCTGGGAATGGAGTCCAAGGGACAAATTAACTCCTTACCAGAACCAACAAACTCGGTGTACTTGGCTTACCATGTGTTACTGTGTTGCTTTTGAAGTGGTTGTGGTATTGTTAATGTGAACCGTAACAACTACAGGACCCAGAATCGACCCGTGTGGGACACCTTTCGTAATATCCAGGAAATCTTATTTTAACAGAGTCAGCAGATACACATTGAGTTGTATCTGTCAATTAATTACGTGCATTCTGGTCTATGACAACGCCTCTGAATTAGGGGTGAGTAATCAACAGTATCGAAAGCCTTTGACAGGTCAATGAAGATTCATACAGGAAACTACATAATTTATAACTAGTGTAAGATGCAACAGAGATAGTGCTGGTCTAAAACCCGACTGATTTACATTTATAATACATTTCTAAGATAAAATAGGGCGATAATTATTTAGGTCACAAGGGTCTCCACCTTTGTGAAGGGGGAGTACATGGGCCGCCTTCCAAACCTTGGGGATAGTACCAGATTTAATCATCAGGTAAAAGGATTCAGCTGTCAGGGTGGCAGAGAGCTGCAGTAAAAGTGGATCAAGCATATCAACCCCAGTGGATTTCTTTTCACATCAATCTTAAGCAAAGCATCTAGAACATCACAGATAGTAAATTGTTGAAATGAAAACAAAGATTCACTACATGTTGGGTAGTAGTGAACACATGTTGGGTAGTAGTGAACACATGTTGGGGTATTTACACAGCCCAACTGACTGGGTCAAAATAACCCAACATGCGTTCTGTCCAGTATTTACCCAGGGCTGGGTTACCAAATAACCCAACATGTGTTCTGTCCAGTATTTACCCAGGGCCGGGTTACCAAATAACCCAACATGTGTTCTGTCCAGTATTTACCCAGGGCTGGGTTACCAAATAACCCAACATGTGTTCTGTCCAGTATTTACCCAGGGACGGGTTACCAAATAACCCAACATGTGTTCTGTCCAGTATTTACCCAGGGACGGGTTACCAAATAACCCAACATGTGTTCTGTCCAGTATTTACCCAGGGACGGGTTACCAAATAACCCAACATGTGTTCTGTCCAGTATTTACCCAGGGCCGGGTTACCAAATAACCCAACATGTGTTCTGTCTGTCTGTCCAGTATTTACCCAGGGATGGGTTACCAAATAACCCAACATGTGTTCTGTCCAGTATTTACCCAGGGATGGGTTACCAAATAACCCAACATGTGTTCTGTCCAGTATTTACCCAGGGATGGGTTACCAAATAACCCAACATGTGTTCTGTCCAGTACCCAGGGATGGGTTAATAACCCAACATGTGTTCTGTCCAGTATTTACCCAGGGATGGGTTAACCCAACATGTGTTCTGTCCAATTTACCCAACATAACCCAACATGTGTTCTGTCCAGTATTTACCCAGGGCCGGGTTACCAAATAACCCAACATGTGTTCTGTCCAGTATTTACCCAGGGATGGGTTACCAAATAACCCAACATGTGTTCTGTCCAGTATTTACCCAGGGCCGGGTTACCAAATAACCCAACATGTGTTCTGTCCAGTATTTACCCAGGGCCGGGTTACCAAATAACCCAACATGTGTTCTGTCCAGTATTTACCCAGGGCTGGGTTCTGTCCACCAAATAACCCAACATGTGTTCTGTCCAGTATTTACCCAGGGCCGGGTTACCAAATAACCCAACATGTGTTCTGTCCAGTATTTACCCAGGGCCGGGTTACCAAATAACCCAACATGTGTTCTGTCCAATTTAACCCAACAACATGTGTTCTGTCCAGTATTTACCCAGGGATGGGTTACTAACCCAACATGTGTTCTGTCCAGTATTTACCCAGGGCGGGTTACCAAATAACCCAACATGTGTTCTGTCCAGTATTTACCCAGGGATGGGTTACCAAATAACCCAACATGTGTTCTGTCCAGTATTTACCCAGGGCCGGGTTACCAAATAACCCAACATGTGTTCTGTCCAGTATTTACCCAGGGCCGGGTTACCAAATAACCCAACATGTGTTCTGTCCAGTATTTACCCAGGGCCGGGTTACCAAATAACCCAACATGTGTTCTGTCCAGTATTTACCCAGGGCCGGGTTACAAATAACAAATAACCCAACATGTGTTCTGTCCAGTATTTACCCAGGGCCGGGTTACCAAATAACCCAACATGTGTTCTGTCCAGTATTTACCCAGGGATGGGTTACCAAATAACCCAACATGTGTTCTGTCCAGTATTTACCCAGGGCCCCAACATGGGTTACCAAATAACCCAACATGTGTTCTGTCCAGTATTTACCCAGGGCCGGGTTACCAAATAACCCAACATGTGTTCTGTCCAGTATTTACCCAGGGATGGGTTACCAAATAACCCAACATGTGTTCTGTCCAGTATTTACCCAGGGCTTACCAAATAACCCAACATGTGTTCTGTCCAGTATTTACCCAGGGATGGGTTACCAAATAACCCAACATGTGTTCTGTCCAGTATTTACCCAGGGCCGGGTTACCAAATAACCCAACATGTGTTCTGTCCAGTATTTACCCAGGGCCGGGTTACCAAATAACCCAACATGTGTTCTGTCCAGTATTTACCCAGGGATGGGTTACCAAATAACCCAACATGTGTTCTGTCCAGTATTTACCCAGGGATGGGTTACCAAATAACCCAACATGTGTTCTGTCCAGTATTTACCCAGGGCCGGGTTACCAAATAACCCAACATGTGTTCTGTCCAGTATTTACCCAGGGATGGGTTACCAAATAACCCAACATGTGTTCTGTCCAGTATTTACCCAGGGACGGGTTACCAAATAACCCAACATGTGTTCCGTCCAGTATTTACCCAGGGATGGGTTACCAAATAACCCAACATGTGTTCTGTCCAGTATTTACCCAGGGCCGGGTTACCAAATAACCCAACATGTGTTCTGTCCAGTATTTACCCAGGGCCGGGTTACCAAATAACCCAAATTGGGTTGTTTTTAATGCAGCATTTTTTTTAAATGGATGAGACTTGGTCAAAGTAGTGCACTAAATAGGGAATGGGGTGCCATTTGGAACGCACAGATGTGTAGCCTACATTAAAAATTAATGAATGACCTCTTTTTTTTTTTCTTCGTCTTACTAGATCTGTCGGAGAAGAAGAGCGACCTACGAGTGTGTGACGACTCCAGCTGCCGTTTTGGAGGTGTCTGCAGGGATGACGGAGCCACGCTGAAGTGTGCGTGCCAGTTTCAGGTATGTGGTGTAGTTTCTACCAGATTTTTTGTGTGTACATGTTTACCTACGTTATCAGGTTCAGAATGTCCTGACGAGTCACCAGAATGTCCTGACAAGGTAGGAAAACACGAGCCTGCAGTGTGTGTATTTTTTATGTTGAAACAAATTATGAATGATATGCTTGGCAGAGGTGGGTAGAGTGCTGATAATCTGGATTTAAGTGAAGGTATTGTTACTTAGATTGTAATTTACTCAAGTAAATGTAAAAGTAGCCCTCTTAAGAAACTACTCAAGTTATAGTAAAAAGGATCCGGTCAGAAAACTACTTAAATACACATTTAGTTTGTTTATTTTTTACACCTTATGGTAAAATGTGACAGCAAACAAAGACAACAACAACTTAGTGCAATTGATTTGAAATGCGTTATTTAAGCCTGCTAGCACCATCTTGCAGATGTCCTCCAGCGTAGTTACTCCCTTCAAACAACAGCGCAACCTGGATCTAAGCAGAATAGAAAGAGGAGTGGGAGGCCCCGGTGCACAACTGAGCAAGAGGACAAGTACATTGGTGTCTACTTTGAGAAACAGACGCCTCACAAGTCCTCAACTGGCAGCTTGAATAAATAGTACCCGCAAAACACTAGTCTCAACGTCAAAAAAATCTCCTTAGGAGTGAAGACATGTGTGGTGGAGATACAGGGTTTGATGGACAACTGAGGGCCAATAAATGTATAATCACAGAGTAAAATAAATGTATAATCACAGAGTAAAATAAATGTAATCACAGAGTAAAATAAATGTAATCACAGAGTAAAATAAATGTAATCACAGAGTAAAATAAATGTATAATCAGAGTAAAATAAATGTATAATCAGAGTAAAATAAATGTATAATCACAGAGTAAAATAAATGTATAATCACAGAGTAAAATAAATGTATAATCACAACAGTCACTAGGTTTTCATCTGACAGCGACAATAGAGTAAAATAAATCTATGTACACACAGAGAGTAACTAGAAAAGTACTAGTTCTTCCACAAACAGACTTAAGTACATGTAAAGCGTTACTTGTTGTGCGTTACTACCCACCCCCGGTGCTTGGTATAGCTTCGGAGAGGAGTGCTGTTGTTTTCGCCCTCTAGTCTAGGTTGCTGTCTGTAGTCTGAGGTGCTGAATGAGAAGGCCACCATATTTCTCTCTAATGTGACTGTAATTGCAACAGAAGGAGGACAGGTGTGTGAAGAAACCAGAATACCTTAGAGACATAGTTTAATGGGGAGACTGAGCAATAGCCTACAGTATGTCTTCAATCAGTCCTTGCCTGCAAAGCCTTTATGAAGCTTCCTAGATGCGACATTACATAGGTTATAACCATTCATGACATTCCCTCATAATGAACGATAGATGACTAGAATGTACAGTGCATTAGGGGAAGTATTCAGACCCCTGGACTTTTTCCACATTTTGTTACATTACAGCCTTATTCTAAAATTGATTAAATTGTTTATTCCCCTCATCAATCTTGACACAATACCCCATAATGACAAAGTAAAAACAGTTTTTTAGAAATGTGTAACAAAACTGATATCACATTTACATACGTTTTCAGACCCTTTACTCAGTACTTTGTTTAAGCACCTTTGGCAACGATTACTGCCTCGAGTCTAGTATATGACGCTACAAGCTTGGCACACCTGTATTTGTGGAGTTTCTCCCATTTTCTTCTCTGCAGATCCTCTCAAGCTCTGTCAGGTTGGATGGGGAGCGTTGCTGCACAGAAATGTTCAGGTCTCTCCAGAGATGTTCGATCGGGTTCAAGTCCGGGCTTCCCTCCATCATGACTAGTCTCCCAGTCCCTGCCACCACTATGCTTTGGCGTAGGGATGGGGCCAGGATTCCTCCAGACTTGAAAGAGTTCAATCTTGGTTTCATCAGACCAAAGAATCTTGTTTCTCATGATCCTTTATGTGCCTTTTGGCAAACTCCAAGCGGGTGGGTGGTCATGTGCCTTTTACCGAGGAGTTGCTTCCGTCTGGCCACTCTACCATAAAGGCCTGATAGGTGGAGTGCTGCGGTGTGACTAGGGTGGGCATTCTAGTTTCTTTATTTCTATGTTTACTGTTTCTATGTTTTGGTCGGGTATGGTTCTCAATCAGGGACAGCGGTCTATTGTTTTGTCTCTGATTGGGAATCATACTTAGGCAGCCTGTTTTTCCACCATAGTTGTGGGTAGTTAGTTGTGGCCTGTAGTCAGCTTCACGTTAGTTTTTGGTGTTTTCTTGTTGGCGACATTCAAAATAAAAAAGAAATGTACGCTCACCACGCTGCACCTTGGTCCGGTCATTTCCCTGACGACGTTCGTGACTGAACTCCCACCACAAACGGACCAAGCAGCGTGGTAAGGAGAACTGGACATGGGAGGACAGCCTGAATGGGAAAGGATCCTGGACGTGGGAGGAGATCCTGGCGGGAAAGGATTGCCTGCCATGGGAGCAGGTGGAAGCAGCGAGGAAAAGGGCCCAGGACTACACAGGGTCACGGCTGGCACGAAAGACCGGGAGGCCACTCCCCAAAAAGATTTGGGGGACGCACACAGGGAGTGTGGCAGAGTCAGGGTTCAGACCTGAGCCAACTCCTCGTGCATACCGTAGGGAGCGTGGTACTGGTCAGGCACCGTGTTATGCGGCGGAGCGCACAGTGCCTCCAGTGCGCGTTCACATCCCGGTGCGCTACATTCCAGCTCCCCGCATTGGACGGGCTAGAGTGAGCATCCAGCCAGGACAGATGGTGCCGGCTCAGCGCGCCTGGCCTCCAGTGCGTGATCCATGGCACGAAGCCTCCAGTGCGTGATCCATGGCACGAATCCTCCAGTGATGGTCCATGGCACGAAGCCTCCAGTGATGATCCATGGCACGAAGCCTCCAGTGATGGTCCATGGCACGAAGCCTCCAGTGATGATCCATGGCACGAAGCCTCCAGTGATGATCCATGACACAAAGCCTCCAGTGATGATCCATGGCACGAAGCCTCCAGTGATGATCCATGGCACGAAGCCTCCAGTGATGATCCATGACACGAAGCCTCCAGTGATGATCCATGGCACGAAGCCTCCAGTGATGATCCATGGCACGAAGCCTCCAGTGATGATCCATGGCACGAAGCCTCCAGTGATGATCCATGGCACGAAGCCTCCAGTGATGATCCATGGCACGAAGCCTCCAGTGATGATCCATGGCACGAAGCCTCCAGCGATGATTCAAAGCACGAAGCCTCCAGCATTTATCTGCGGTCCGGAGCCTCCAGCGACGGTCCAGAGCCTCCAGCGAGGGTCCCCGGTCCGGAGCCTCCAGTGGTCACAGCCGTAAAATAAATTTAAATGTATAATCAATCAGTGTGGGTCTACTTTGAGTCCTCAACTGGCAGCTTGAATAAATAGTTTTGCGGCCGGAGTCCGCACCTTTGGTGGGGGGGAGATACAGTGATGACCATGGCCATAGAGAGGCTTTTATTCTCTATTTTGGTTAGGCCAGGGTGTGACTAGGGAGGTCATTCTAGTTTCTTCATTTCTATGTTTTGGCCGGGTATGGTTCTCAATCAGGGACTATCGTGGTCTCTGATTGGGTACCATACTTAGGCAGCCTTTTCCCCACCTGTGTTTTGTGGGTAGTTATTTTCTGTTTAGTTGCCTGACAGAACTGTGCACTTTCGTTTTTGTTACTCTTTGTTATTTGTTATAAATATCATGAACGCCTACCACACTGCACCTTGGTCTCCTTCAACCCACGAGAGCCGTGAGAGCTGCAGAGATGGGTGTTTTGCACTGACTATCACCTGTGGGACATTATCTAGACAGGTGTGTGCTTTTCCAAATCATGTCCAATCAATTGAATTTACCACAGGTGAAACATCTCAAGAATGATCAATGGAAACAGGATGCACCTGAGCTCAATTTCAAGTCTCATAGCAAATGGTCTGAATACTTGTAAAATAAAAAACAGAAATACCTTATTTACATAAGGCGCTAACGTAACAAAATATGGAAAGGGGAAGGGGTCTGAATACTTTCCGAAGGCACTGTATATTTATATTATGGCTTTGGCTACTCAATGACAGCTTGTGCATTAGCTAGCTTACTACGATTTCACAACTACCTATTTCGCAGTTTCTTGTTGTGAAAGTATCTGCACTCTCAAATCAAAATCAAATCTAATTTTACTTGTCACATGCACATGGTTAGCAGATGTTAATGCGAGTGTAGCGAAATGCTTGTGCTTCTAGTTCCGACAATGCAGTAATAACCAACAAGTAATCTAACCTAACAATTCCACAACTACCTTGTATACACAGTGTAAAGGAATGAATAAGAATATGTACATAAAAATATATAGATAAGTGATGGTACAGAAAGGCATAGGCAAGATGAAGTAGATGGTATCGAGTACAGTATATACATATGAGATGAGTAATGTAAGATATGTAAACAGGCATTGGTTAAAGTGACTCGTGATACATTTTAAAATCCATTTTTCCATTATTAAAGTGGCGGGAGTTGAGTCAGTATGTTGGCAGCAGCCACTCAATGTTAGTGGTGGCTGTTTACCAGTCTGATGGCCTTTCTTCAACCTTCTGAGGTTGTGTATTGCCTCTTTGCATTATGTAGACACACTCACTATTTTGTTTTCTGCTTTTAATTTCAGTGCCACAAAAACTACATCCCTGTGTGTGGCTCCAATGGCGACACCTACCAGAATGAATGCTACCGAAGACAGGCCTCCTGCAAACAGCAGAAGCTCATATCACGCTCATCTGATGGGCCATGCTCTGCAGGTGAGTGTTTCCACTTCTACGTTACAATCAGAGAAATATAATTTCTTAAAGGGAAAAAAATTGAAATTCCCTCAAGACCACAGCAATTTGACTCATATATGTCCACAACCCATCACAGCCCAGAACAGAACATTCACTTGAATGGAAATGTCTGTTCAAATAATTGTATTTACATTATTACGTTCAATGGATGTAGACTTGTTCAGGGCTGCAGTCTGTCTACCTTACGTCCCTGTGTGTGCGCTCCTTCACTCCCCTGGTGGATTTAAAAGGAACAGAGTGGTGGAAGAAATATGGTAGAAACTCTTTCAGCTCTAGTTCCAGCTGATGCCAATCCAATGAGCTTTGACGTCCATGTGGGGGGAGTGAGCAAGTCCATACTTCAGGGAGAAGTGTGGGAATTAGAACGCAGCCCCCAGGTTCTCTCAATCCCAGTCCTCACGCTGGCGTGTCTACAGGGTTTCTACTCTCCTCAATACTTTATTGATTACACTGATTGGTTTGAGATTCCGCTCACCTCGTTTCTTAGGTCTACATCAATTAGCAATCAAAGACAATAGATGGAAAGCAGATGGCTCTGTTGGGGATACCTGTTGTCGAAATCCCAATTTAGGTGTATTTGGTGTATTTAGGTGTAGGTGTATTTGTTAGTTATTTGCTTGTCATTCATCAGTGTACTGCTTTGAATAGGAAATATCTGACTGGTTAACCAGGTCTAACCCAGAAGCCAATTCTGAGGCAGAAACAAAAGCCCTGCACAGACACACACTCACATCACTTGTTCACCTGTGCCTACACTAAGACAGACAGGTTTTCTCTCCGAGTATCACAGACATCCCAGGGGTCACATTGTCATAACACATAGCAAGACGTGTGAGAAACGTTGAGCAACAGTTTCCAGCTCGTGTCGTGAAACCAATCTCTCGGGCGGCGGCCTGATTTCCCTGGTGACGCATCACAGCAGTGCACTCTTTTTACGACTTACCCGAGCGTTCTTGCGCCGCAAAATGCCCTCTGCTTCCTTCCCCTCTCTCCTTGCTTAGTCCCATTTCCTCTTGCCTATATTTAGGCTTTCTTTCATTGACGCGTTTGGCGTCTGAGTCGACTGCCGAGGCAACACCATGAATAAATACTAAGGACCCCGATAAGGGCACCCTATTCACTGTTTAGTGCACTACTTCTGACCAGAGCCCTATGGGCCCTGTAGTGCTCTATAAAGGGAAAAGGTTGCCATTTAGGATGCAGCAATAGGGCTAAGCATTTGTTGCAGTAGTGAGTAGGAGTAGTTGCAGGAGTGTCCGTGTAGGTGGATGCCCTCCACTGTCCAAGAACACATTAAAAGGGGCATGTAGAGAGGAGACATCGTACATCGTTTATGATAAGCAATCAGCATTTGCTGGGATCAGGGGGTCAAAATTGGTAACTCAATTGGTCAGAGTCAAGGGTGTGTCAGAATTCGGATAGGAAAAACGTATTGTTTGGGTTACATAATAGAATTAGCATTTCGGTATAAGAGTTGTTTAAACATTTCTATCAAACCCACACCGAGAAGTGTGTCAATTGGGGCGGCAGCGTAGCCTAGTGGTTAGAGCGTTGGACTCGTAACCGGAAGGTTGCGAGTTCAAACCCCCGAGCTGACAAGGTACAAATCTGTCGTTCTGCCCCTGAACAGGCAGTTAACCCACTGTTCCCAGGCCGTCATTGAAAATAAGAATATGTTCTTAACTGACTTGCCTAGTAAAATAAAGGTAAAATAAAATAAAAGTGAAGTGTGTCAATGTTACTTAGGAAAAAGTTTATTTGTCACGTGCGCCGAATACAACAGGCTCCATCCAATAGTGAAAAAAGGTATTAGGTAATAGGTAAGTAAAGAAATAAGACAGAAAAGTAACAGTAGCGTGGCTACATACAGACACTGGGTAGTCGGGCTGATTGAGGTAGTATGTACATGTAGATATGGTTATAGTGACTATGCATATATGATGAACAGAGAGTAGCAGTAGCATAAGAGGGGTTGGTGGGTGGGACACAATGCAGATATCCTGGTTAGCCAATGTGCGGGAGCACAGGTTGGTCGGCCCAATTGAGGTAGATTGAACTACAGAATGTTTTTGCAGTCAAGACTGGGCTGTGGTTTTGGGTTGAGTAAACCTTGAAGCTGATCTTTTCTAGAGAATCTACGTCTGGTTCCTCTGTGGGGAACTTTAATTAAACGACGCAGCCAATATTCATCTCCTAATGCAACAATACCATGCCAAAATCTTGGAAGCATGTGTCCATTTCTTAATTCAAGCACACTGTGCCAAGATTTGTGTTGCCAGGATCCATTTCTTAATGCAACAACACTATGCCAAGAAATATAGGGAAGCAGTGTTTTTGAAGGGCATTCACCATATGTGGATTAGAATTGTGACAACGTCTTTCCTGTCTTCACAGATACTGGCTCCGGCTCTGGAGACGGAGGTACGTGGTATACTCTATGGTTAATCCTGTGTTAAGCATATACATCCGGTATGGTTTTCGAACTACACATGTACTAGATGATGAAGCATCGAAATAATCTGCACGTACAGTCATTTGTTCTGTGATTTAGGCAAATATATCAGTGACACATACTTACATGCCTCAAAGGCCCCAAAATGACTACATTGGACAAGAAAGGGGCACACCCGAAACCACGGATTGTGCGGTTTCACAAGTTAAGAATGGCGGTCGTATGTGTTAATGTGAACCATTTAGGTAAAATGTGAGGTGAACATTATTAGCAAATAAACCTCCGTACTGCCTCTTTAACTTTGAACCCCTTTTTGAAGATTTTTCCTCATGCGACATGGAATGGTGTACCAAGTCCTAGGAAGTAATATATATAATAATAATAATATATGCCATTTAGCGGACGCTTTTATCCAAAGCGACTTACAGTCACGTGTGCATACATTCTACGTATGGGTGGTCCCGGGAATCGAACCCACTACCCTGGCGTTACAAGCGCCATGCTCTACCAACTGAGCTACAGGACTAAGTACACGGGCTTGATACGCCAAGCACTTATTTCCTATTCTGTTCATGCTGAATGCTAATGCTAATGCTAATATCCCTTGACTGTGACAATCGGTGTGTCGGACATTTCTGGAAATGCCTATTTACATTGCAGTTTAACTTTACATCCCCTTTTTGCTTATTCACTACTTCTGAAAGCTTCCAACTCTTGAGTTTGTCTCGGGAATACATTTCAGACAATACACAACAAATTCCTTTAATGAATACTCAAGCTGGCTTTTTGGATGATTTGTGAATGGGGGTTACACACGCCAGTGAACCGCCTGGCTTTGTACACGGTCTGTAGGCAACCTGGAATATTAAGTCCCTGATAATGGTCCGAGAGAAAAATGGCCGTTCGTTCGTCCCAGTAACTTCTCCTGATGGAGGCATTGATATTTCAGTAACACTATTTGGATAGTCCATCTACAGACTGTCGGTAACATTTCAATTGCATGTCTTTAGCATCTCAACAGTCTATATCGTCATTTTCAACAAGCTATAGATGCTCAACAAGCTATCTGTAGACTATTAGCACCATTTTCAAACAGCGTATCTGCAGCCTGTCAGTAATATTTGAACAGTGTATTCTCTCACTTGCACAAATGCCAAGCCCATCGAGACATTTTGTGACCATCTGCACGTGGCGACCGCAGCGTTTGTTGTTTAATGTGGGTTTTAATTGGAAAAGCAGTGACTGGGGACCCAATATCTCTACCATCTGCACAGGACTGGATAGACTGTGCATAATCCCCTACAGGCGATTGGCTGAGCTGTTTATGACATAAATTATTAAAGTGCAATTGAGCTCTGATGCTTGTGTATCTGTCTGTGTGCTTTGGATGTGTTTCGCTGTCCCCTTTGAACACGGTTGGGTTCACAGTGGTTCTCTGTAGGGATTGTGTGTGTGTGTGTGTGTGTGTGTGTGTGTGTGTGTGTGTGTGTGTGTGTGTGTGTGTGTGTGTGTGTTTGTGTGATTGTCTGTGTGTGTGTGTGATTGTCTGTGTGTGTATTGGTGTGTTTGAGGATTGTCTGGTGGGAGGATTGTCTGGTGTGTGTGAGGATTGTCTGCTGTGTGTACCTGGATACGTTGTGTTTGAGGATTGTCTGGTGGCTGTGGGAGGATTGTCTCTGGTAATGGCTACCTAATGGGACGTTGTGGTAATGGCTGGAACAGAATTATGGGAGGAGGCTCATGGTAATGGTGGTTGGATGGGAGGACAGGCTCGTGGTAATGGCTGGAACAGAATTATGGAAGGACAGGCTCATGGTAATGGCTGGAACGGAATTATGGGAGGACAGGCTCATGGTAATGGCTGGAACAGAATTATGGGAGGACAGGCTCATGGTAATGGCTGGAACGGAATTATGGAAGGACAGGCTCATGGTAATGGCTGGAACGGAATTATGGAAGGACAGGCTCATGGTAATGGCTGGAACAGAATTATGGAAGGACAGGCTCATGGTAATGGCTGGAACAGAATTATGGAAGGACAGGCTCATGGTAATGGCTGGAACAGAATTATGGAAGGACAGGCTCATGGTAATGGCTGGAACAGAATTATGGAAGGACAGGCTCATGGTAATGGCTGGAACAGAATTATGGAAGGACAGGCTCATGGTAATGGCTGGAACAGAATTATGGAAGGACAGGCTCATGGTAATGGCTGGAACAGAATTATGGAAGGACAGGCTCATGGTAATGGCTGGAACAGAATTATGGAAGGACAGGCTCATGGTAATGGCTGGAACAGAATTATGGAAGGACAGGCTCGTGGTAATGGCTGGGACAGAATTATGGAAGGACAGGCTCATGGTAATGGCTGGAACAGAATTATGGAAGGACAGGCTCATGGTAATGGCTGGAACAGAATTATGGAAGGACAGGCTCATGGTAATGGCTGGGACAGAATTATGGAAGGACAGGCTCATGGTAATGGCTGGAACAGAATTATGGAAGGACAGGCTCATGGTAATGGCTGGGACAGAATTATGGAAGGACAGGCTCATGGTAATGGCTGGAACGGAATTATGGAATGGAACTTTGTGTTGGACACCATTCCATTTACTCCATTCCAGACATTGTTGTGAGCCATCCTTCCCAGACCAGCATTCCTGTGGTGTGTGTGTGAGCGAGATGGAGAGAGAGCGAGGGAGAACTGAGAACAGAATGTTTGTTTGGTACACTCAGCCTTTGTGTGTGCCTCTGTGGATGGCTCATGGCTGTTGTGTGTTTGCGCCCAGGCGTCGGCGTGTTGTAATAATGTAAAAAGAGTGGAAGGTTGCTAGCAATGTGAAAGGGTTGTTGTGGGGTGGTAGGGTTGTGTTCACTTCAGGTGTATAATATTCTGCTTTGGCGAAGCAAAGCAAATGTAATGAAAACAAGGACTGGCTGACTGAGTGTCGTAAAGCTAATACATTCTATCTAGAGAATGGAGAATTGCTGTTAGTTTGGGCGGACTGCTGGATGTGGACTTACATCCGTTAAACCCATTTGATAAAAGGATGCTGTCACGTTCTGACCATAGTTCTTGTGTGTTTTCCTTGATTTAGTGTTGGTCAGGACGTGAGCTGGATGGGCATTCTATGTTGTGTGTCTGGTTTGTCTATTTCTTTGTTTGGCCTGATCTGGTTCTCAATCAGAGGCAGGTGTTGGTCATTGTCTCTGATTGGGAACCATATTTAGGTAGCTTGTTTTGTGTAGGGGGTTTGCGGGTATTTGTTTCCTGTCTCTGTGTTCTCTGCACCAGATAGGACTGTTTCCTGTCTCTGTGTTCTCTGCACCAGATAGGACTGTTTCCTGTCTCTGTGTTCTCTGCACCAGATAGGACTGTTTCCTGTCTCTGTGTTCTCTGCACCAGATAGATAGACTGTTTCCTGTCTCTGTGTTCTCTGCACCAGATAGGACTGTTTCCTGTCTCTGTGTTCTCTGCACCAGATAGGACTGTTTCCTGTCTGTGTTCTCTGCACCAGATAGGACTGTTTCCTGTCTCTGTGTTCTCTGCACCAGATAGGACTGTTTCCTGTCTCTGTGTTCTCTGCACCAGATAGGACTGTTTTCTGTCTCTGTGTTCTCTGCACCAGATAGGACTGTTTTCGGGTTTTGCCACGTGTGTTGTTTTGTAGTGTGTTCATGTTGAGTTTCTGTTATTAAAGAACTACGGACACTTACCACGCTGCGCATTGGTCCTCCGATCCTTCTCGCTTCTCCTCCTCAGACGACGAGGAGGAGGAAAACCCTTACAGATACAAATAATATTCACCTCTCTGTTTTATCAAGTAATGTATATCAATCGAATCAGTAATAACGTGCTACAATTTAAGTGGAAATAATCTGGGATGTGACCGTATCCAAAGTAATTTATTCTTGGAGAATATAACGTATAAATGCCTCCATGAGCTTTTAAATGTAGTACATATAGTTTATTGGGTAATGCTGACAACATCTGGTGACACGGGTCAGCCTAGCAGCGACAACAAAGCCTTAGCAGATCTTTATCTATTGATTCTGTGTCGTCCCGACTAAAACACAACTGAGCACCACAGGCAATACAAGCATAAGCAGCGGGCCAATCTGTCAGTACAGCGGCGATAACCCATATTCCCCCCCACGACGGCCGCCCTGGTTTATTGCGTCTGATCAAATATGGGTTAATTGTAATCCGCTTTGACAGTGGTGGGCGTGTTTTAAATTAGGAAATTACACCGGATGAATCCCTAAACGGCCCTCGATGAATACAGCCTCAATCATCTGCACACAGATGATAATGATACCTCACCTCGTTGATATCTGCATTTAAGGTGTTGTTTGGGTGTTATTGCCTTGTCCGTAGTGAATGCTCTGCTCCACTGAAAAATCATCACTCCACTGCCAGATAATAGTAATGCATCGCTATAATTACAAAATACCATGGTTTCTTTTCACTGTCATTATATAAATCCCTTTACTCATTCAACCTGGCGTAATAGAACGTGTGAGTCACTAGTGTCTTTCCCCTTCCTTATCCGCCTCCTGTAAATGAGAATGCGTGAGTCACTAGTGTCTTTCCCCTTCCTTATCCACCTCCTGTAAATGAGAATGCATGAGTCACTAGTGTCTTTCCCCTTCCTTATCCGCCTCCTGTAAATGAGAATGTGTGAGTCACTAGTGTCTTTTCCCTTCCTTATCCGCCTCCTGTAAATGAGAATGTGTGAGTCACTAGTGTCTTTCCCCTTCCTTATCCGCCTCCTGTAAATGAGAATGCGTGAGTCACTAGTGTCTTTCCCCTTCCTTATCCACCTCCTGTAAATGAGAATGCATGAGTCACTAGTGTCTTTCCCCTTCCTTATCCGCCTCCTGTAAATGAGAATGTGTGAGTCACTAGTGTCTTTTCCCTTCCTTATCCGCCTCCTGTAAATGAGAATGTGTGAGTCACTAGTGTTTTTTCCCTTCCTTATCCGCCTCCTGTAAATGAGAATGTGTGAGTCACTAGTGTTTTTCCCTTCCTTATCCGCCTCCTGTAAATGAGAATGTGTGAGTCACTAGTGTCTTTTCCCTTCCTTATCCGCCTCCTGTAAATGAGAATGTGTGAGTCACTAGTGTCTTTCCCTTCCTTATCCGCCTCCTGGAAATGAGAATGTGTGAGTCACTAGTGTCTTTCCCCTTCCTTATCCGCCTCCTGTAAATGAGAATGTGTGAGCCACTAGTGTCTTTCCCCTTCCTTATCCGCCTCCTGTAAATGAGAGCGATGGAAACAGGACGTTTCGGTTGTATAATTGACGGCAGATCATTTGTTCGTTCGACATGGTGGGATCTTTTTGTGTCCGTAAAATGTATTATGCGAGAGATGGCAGTGGAAACGCCTTTATGCGCAAATATATGATATATTCACCATCATATGAAAGTAAACCTGGAGTCACATAATGATATGGTGTGTGTCGCCATTTGATTTGAAACCTAGTGAATGATAGTCATGAAAAACCCCTAGGCCTTAACCCTTAGGCCTTAACCCTTAGGCCTTAACCCTTAGGCCTTAACCCCTAGGCCTTAACCCTTAGGCCTTAACCCCTAGGCCTTAACCCTTAGGCCTTAACCCCTAGGCCTTAACCCCTAGGCCTTAACCCCTAGGCCTTAACCCCTAGGCGCTGAAAATATGTGATTAGGAATATGGCAAAACATCCTACTTGCCTATCAGAAGGCAAGGTGAAGCTACTACCACGCCTAGTTATCTTGGTTCTACATAAAGTGACAAGGGGCTCCTATTTGAGCCATTGTCTGAGCAAGAGAAACCCCGAATAGCTGGTAACAGTGTTTTGGATGTTGTCCACCCTGCTCTCCCAGAATACGAAGGCTCAGGCACAGACGCGGGGAAGAAGTTCACTAAGTGCGGCACGTGCAAGTATGGAGCGGAATGTGACGAGGACTCGGAGGACGTCTGGTGAGTGTCTGTAAAATAGTAACTATCTTTTTCATAATCACACAATAGGTCATAGAATATTGAACTTAAGCGTTGGCGAGTTGTCTCCGGCCTCATTGTAGGACCAACAATATATATATATATATTTTTTTAACCTTTATTTAACCAGGCAAGTCAGTTAAGAACAGATTCTTATTTTCAATGACGGCCTGGGAACAGTGGGTTAACTGCCTGTTCAGGGGCAGAACGACAGATTTGTACCTTGTCAGCTCGGGGGTTTGAACTCGCAACCTTCCGGTTACTAGTCCAACGCCCTAACCACTAGGCTACGCTGCCGCCCCATTGTCATTAGAATCTAAAATACAAATTTACATTTCAATACTATATCATACTGCATCAATATACAGTATTAGTATCATGGAGTATAATCCTACGTAATCACCCTCTGAACGTACACGTCCAAGAGAGGAGTTTGGAGTGAAACAATGAGGGTTAAACATGTTCCTCTTTTTCTGTCAGGTGCATATGTAACATTGACTGCAGTGGACACAACGAGAACCCTGTGTGCGCCACGGACGGAAACTCCTACAACAACCCCTGTCTGGTCCGAGAGGCCTCGTGCATGAAGCAGGAGCAGATCGACGTCAAGCATCTTGGGAGATGCCCAGGTGAGACTGAGCCCTACGCTCTCTGCAACTAGTAAAACTGGTTTACTGCTTGCAAAATGTTTGGTTTTTTTTAATTGCATTTTTTTCATTTGGGCACACAAACTCACAACCTACTGTACACAACAGGGTTGATTTGGTGTACTTTTGTAATTCGCAAAGGTTATGGCGCAGCTTTTCAAAGCCCAGCAAGACCAGATTTGGGGATTTTCCCATTTTGACGTAGTCATCTACTGAAATTCCAAAATGTGTCCCTTTTGAACTTGTTTTTAATTGTTGTCACTAATTGGATCGGCAGGGGGGGGGGTTTATGTTAGCATTATTCTAGTGTCAGTCTCTTACTTACACTGGAAACAAACTGGGAACTGGCCCCAGTCTATTTGGGCCAAACCTACAGTATACAGCTAGCCTCCATAATTATGGTAGATGCCATAGGAAGCTAGCCATATTAGGGCTAGGCCAATGCCTCACTTTAAGCAGTATGTTCACATTTTAATTAACCGTTTTGAGTCTCTCGGGGAAGTGTAATTACACTAGTTCCAGGAACAATACAGTTAGCTTCACTCATCTCACCTGGAGACTTTCTTACGCTAACCCTATGCTACTACAAATGCTAGCTAACCATATGCCATCTTACCCCAAAAGCTGTCGTCCCATTGTAGCCTCATCGCACAAGTTATACAAAGTCACAAGTCACACTTGACACAAAGCTGTGGTAATGCTAGGCCCCGTTTCCACTCGTAGAGTCCTTCATGCTCGCCTGACTGAAGCTGCTCGCAGCCAGATAAGCCTCACCAAGCAGACACCTGTCGTCAGCACTGAGCCGATCGATCAGTCACTAAAATCAATGAGCACCAGGCAAGCGTATCAAAGCCTCAGAAGTCTGTAAACAAGCACACAAGCCCTGACCAGCGCCTCAAAAGGAATAACATTTATTTACACTCCCCCGCCGCCATTCCAAACCCCTGTCACGTCGAAACCTTCCCAGAATTCAATTTACTCAGCCGTGATTGAAGCTCGCTACGCCTTGTGTGTTTCAGAGGCATCTTTTGAGGGAAAAAAGCTCAAATTAGTTCTGTTATCCCAGGTCACAGTATGAGAAGTTTTGATCTAGCCAATGCTGGACGACTTTTTTTGGGGGGGGGTGGAGTGGAGAGGAGCTCATTTGTAGTCCTGTGTTGTTGTCTGATGTTTCCAGACTCTGGGGTTGACAGTGCCAACACCTCAAGCTATTTCAGAAAACCACCCTCAGAGTACATCTTCTTAGACTTGATTTACTCAATAACCCCCCCCTACTTTTTTACACAAAACTTGGCCGATAGCCTAAAACGAGTGTTCCCACAGGTCCTAATAGAAAAAATGCAGGACCTTTTATGGATTTCTTGTTGGTTGTTTAAGGCAGTCAACTGTCCAGACTTGGGATCAAGTAGTATTTGTTTTCTTTCAAATACGTTGAGCATCTGATTGAGCCTGTCTGTATTGCCAGGTGGGAGGGGTTTGCATTTGGTTCTTTTGTGCCAGATATGCTCAATCAATCCCAGGTCAATTATTTGAATGAAAGCATAATATCAAAGCTACTGATTGCCTCTGTGGGAGAGAAGTCTAAGCAACAGTGTCCCTTCCTCAGTATGTAGAGCAGCAGACCAACTTGCCAGGATGTCCTTGACACAAACCGGGATTAAGATATTTTGTGACGCTCGAAAGCCCATAGGCCAAATGTTATCGCAGTTTCAATGAATACTTTCCCCATGATTTTATTTGAGCAGATTCATTCGTTCAACCACAGTTTCATTGATTAGAGTCGATTCGTATTTGATCATATTTAAATTCCTTTAGGTTGTGCACTAACTTAAGGGTTAGTAAACTCGACAACTTCAAAATAAAGCCCAAGCATTTGTTTGCAGGTGGCACTACATACTTAACCACTGTTGCATGTTAGATGTTTGCACATCAAAGCAACAGCAAGGTAAATCTGTAGCTATCTCAGTAATGCTATATCTCGCAGCAATTCTCTCATAATCAGGCACACTTTTTTTTAGGTTAAAACAACCAGGATTATCACTCTAGAATTTTCTACAATCACTGACTTCCTACTGTGGCTGCATTGTGCGCAACTACACAGTGCAACATCAAAAACAAACACAAAAGAAAGAAGCACTGTCAATATTTCTAGAGGAAGGATAGAATCTAAAAAATGGATGAGTATGTGCTGCTGTGTTTACTTATTCACAGCCTCACTCTATTCCACTTTTCCTCTCATCTTCCTGTTTAACATGCACCCCACCAACCGCTCTCGTCCGCGAGCCATCGCAACAAGACGAGAGCGGCGTTGTGTCAAGCCAGCGTTAGCTGTCGACTGTTTTGTATGATAGGAAGACTTGACACACAGACACACCACAATCACGCACACTGTCACAGCAACAGGGACTGGCACAACTCCCTGCACTTGTTGTTACATACCGGACTCTCCTCACATCGAAAGGCCCGTAAACACATAGACCTCTTTACGCCTCCGTTCTGACAGATAGATATCCCCCTTCAGACAGAGATTAAACATCCCCCACTTCCTTGGAAACCCTGGGAAATAATTATCCTCCAATCATCCCCCACTTCCTTGGAGACCCTGGGAAATAATTATCCTCCAAACATCCCCCACTTCCTTGGAAACCCTGGGAAATAATTATCCTCCAATCATCCCCCACTTCCTTGGAAACCCTGGGAAATAATTATCCTCCAATCATCCCCCACTTCCTTGGAAACCCTGGGAAATAATTATCCTCCAAACATCCATGAAGAGAAACATTCTCAGCCAGTTTGTTTGTTTGAGCCCGATCTGTAGCCAGACAGATGGACAGGACCTGTGTCCAGCGGTCTCTCGTGTAGACAGACTGACAGACATGCAGACAAGATACAGGCAGGCAGACACAGGCAGGCTGACTGACGGGCAGACACAGGCAGGCTGACTGACGGGCAGACACAGGCAGGCTGACTGACGGGCAGACACAGGCAGGCTGACTGACGGGCAGACACAGGCAGGCTGACTGACGGGCAGACACAGGCAGGCTGACTGACGGGCAGACACAGGCAGGCTGACTGACGGGCAGACACAGGCAGGCTGACTGACGGGCAGACACAGAAAAGACAGACAGAACTCCAAGTCCTCACAGGCAGACATAGGGCCCAATCCCAAACCCATTAGTCCCCCCTCGTGGATCTGAGAGGACTAAACAGACAGAGGCCATCCAGCATACCAGATGGGTGATGGCTATATATCCAATCCTGATAAGATCAGGAGGAAGGCACCAGCACAGACCGAACAGTAGCATCGGCTACATTTACCAACTCTTAGAAAGACCTCAGGAGGAATGTGTAACCTAAACCTTGGTCGTATTCTGATGACTGTATTCATGATGAACAACGTGTGTGTGTGTGTGTGTGTGTGTGTGTGTGTGTGTGTGTGTGTGTGTGTGTGTGTGTGTGTGTGTGTGTGTGTGCGTGTGTGTGTGCGTGTGTGTGTGTGTGTGTGTGTGTGTGTGTGTGTGTGTGTGTGTGTGTGTGTGTGTGTGTGTGTGTGTGTGTGTGTAATCATATTATTCATTATCATTTGGTGGGTGCTTATGTCTGTCCTATTTCACACACATACTATATACATTTACATTTACATTTAAGTCATTTAGCAGACGCTCTTATCCAGAGCGACTTACAAATTGGATATACATGTGTATTATATGCATATATGTGTGTGTGTGTGTGAGAGAGAGCTTCAACTTATCTTCTCTTATTTCTACCAGCAGATAAAGAGAAAATGGGGAAGAAAGATGACGGCAGTTCCTACAATCTTTTAGGCAAGCATTTTTTTCAATTGACTCTCTTCAATCTACCTGTCATTGTGTTGTTGATTTATGTAGCGGCATTGAAGTCATAATCCCACCATAAAGCCACAGTAGATTTTTTAACATTTTTTAAAACGCTCGGCAAACATAATGTAATACGGTGTACCAATAACACCACTTCACCTACGTACTGTAGCATAGAAGCAGATCAAAAGAAGAACAGAAACAAAAGCACCCAGGACTGTATTTTCCATCTTTTCATTGTTATGATAATCAACTCAGTCTCTCGTCATTCCCACACACACCTCTGAGCATTTTGAATCGATGGCTTCAGTGCCGATACAATTCCTAATACTGTGCAATCGAATGTTACTGACAAAAGGGTTACCATAACAATGCCTAACATACCACATGACATACAACTGTTCCTAACGAGAGGGAATCAAATCATGTCGTCACATATCATTACCGCAAATGCCATTCTCTCCTTATTTTTGTTTTCATTTTAAGATTTAGCAGTTTATTTGATTTTGATGTACACATTCGCAGCTGACGGCTATATTGCTGTAGACACAGTAGTTCACATGTCCTATAGGCCGAAATAAATAAACAGTTGTGCTCAAAAGAAGTCTTGCAGATAATTAGGGATCTGGCGATTGCTCGGAATAGTTTGCAAAAGTTGCTTGGGGTTATTTCTTTTCTTCTCAAATTCCATTTCTCAGACACCGCAGACCCAGGGGATGGCTTCTACGCCGGGATGCACATCCCGTGTGCGGAGAGCTACTCTGGCTTCTGTGTACACGGGAAATGCGAGATCAAGTACAGCATGGCCACCTGCAGGTCTGTCTCACATCTGTCGTGACTCCTCCTGTCCTTTCTTCTTTCTCCCGATCACGTGCTGCAGGCAGATCGCTGACAGGCGAGACGCCCCACTGTTTGGATAGAGCGTGAAGCGGTCTGATAATCTGTGTGTCATGTGTCATAAATGGAAGGGTCGGAACATTTTGTTCATAATAGAAATGGAGCGTTGTGACATTGTACAGCTGATCTTAAAGTCATTTTTTTTTTTTTCATCGTGGCTCTGTCTCCTTGCGATGGCGCCAACAGGTGTGACTCGGGCTACAAGGGGGCACAGTGCGAGGAGCCCCAGGACTTCAACGTCCTGTATGTGGTGCCCAGCGGCCAGAAGCTCCACTACGTCCTCATCGCCGCCATCATTGGCGCCGTACAGATCGCCGTCATCGTTGCCGTGGTGATGTGCATCATGAGGTAAGCGGCCAGGTGTCACAACTCTCACGGAGGGTGTGACGTTTCGGTCTTCCACATTGTCGTCAAGTTCAGCGACTTGAGAGGATTGAAAATAACCCGAGGCGTGAGGTGTGTACGGCTTACAGCCAAGGAAGCCAACCGTATGTGTGACTGACGAGGGTTTAAACCTCCGGCGTGGCACAGGACCGTTAGTCCGCTGAGCTAAAGCCTAGCTGTTCAAATCTTAGGCTAGGTTACTCATCACATGATAGTAATTCCGTGGAGTAGGTGTATGGATGCTAAGAAATAACATCTGGATCAAAGGCAATCAATTAACTTTCTGTCGAGTTTTATTAAGTTATTCAGTGCTTAGAAGAGAATACAATATTAATGTTTGTGGGGAAAGTTAATCTTCCCTAGCCGACAGTTAAACAAACCATCCATCATTTAACAAAACCACACAAATCTCTCATAGCTTAGTTTTAAGCACCGACTTAGAATCTGAGGCTCAAAACTAATTTCCTTTTTTGTACTTACAGGAAATGCCCGAAAAACAACAGGGGCCGTCGACAAAAGCAAAACCTCGGACACTTCTCATCAGACACTAACTCCAGGATGGTATAGCTCGTGTTTTTAAATATTTTTTTCTTACAACGTGGAACACAATTTTTTTTTTTATGTAAAGATTTGTCATTTTATTATTTTATTCTTCCAAAAAATATAGAAGAATGAGGATATTTATTTCAGGGACCTTACTTTTCTGTTTCTCTGGTGGATATGTAGCGTATATTGCAGCGCTATTTTTTTACATTTTCCAGCCACATACTGGTATGAGGAACCGTCGACCATTGCCGCTCGTCGCTTACCCTTATATCTGCATTTTTGTTTAGTTGTTTTTTTATTCCCGTTTGTTTACTTTGAGCTTTTTTTTCCGAAAATACGGTACCTTCGGAGAACTGGAAAATGAATCCCAAGGAAACATGCACAGCGTATTGGAAACAATTATCTCCAAGACTCTCTCTCTCTCTCTCTCTCTTTCTCTCTCTCTCTCTCTCTCTCTCTCTCTCTCTCTTTCTCTCTCTCTCTTTCTATGTCTTTTTACAAATGATGTGCAGCTGATCACCAAAATGACGTTTTTATTTATTGGGTGAGGGGGTCAGCCAGCAAGGTGGATAATATGTTTACACTTATTCTTTGATATGTAATTACAATTTTAAAGAATACACTGTGTTTAACTAGCTAATCATTTATTTTGTCATTTTATTCATGGTGACATTATTTAAACGTTTACATTATTATTACGAGGATTCTTTTTCTAATTCTAGTTACTGTACGGTATATTGCATGACTTGTGAAACTGTGTTCTGTGGTGTAGTTTTAACTTAAAGAAAAGATGACAAGTCCTCAAAAGCTTTCATCTCAGCAGCTCTACCAGTCCGATTATGCCAGCACATTATGATAAGCCTCCATGAAAAATAGAATTCGGACGGTAGATTGATTGATTTGTCAGTGGGGGAAAAAAGGAATGTGGCATTTTTTTTAAATAAGTCTCCTGTCAGTCTTCTCAAACCAATCATACTGGGTTACATCAAATAATTTATGACTGGAGTTTGACTTTGATGGTGGAGACATGAAAGTGGATTGTAAATGCGTTGGGGCAGCATTTTTGGGGGTCTTTTAACTGTCTTACAATCACAGGATTGTAATGAAAGAGCTGTTGACTTTGGGGGAGCAGTGGTATTTTATTTAATGATACAAAATGAAGGACTACACATTGAGATACTACTATCATCCCTTTAGGATACTTTCATGTAATTAAAAACTTATTGGTTGCCGAAATGGATGTAATCAAGGGTTTTCTTTTGAATGTGAGGATGTAATGCTGTTGTGGTTTCTCCACAAAACGTTACTTACATTTGCTCCTCAGCAAGACATTCCAAAAATACAGAGAAAATATTGAATGGACGAATGAATAGGATGAAAACGAACACTTCCCAGGTCCAAAGTGTGATGCTTAACCGCCAGTTTAAGTAGTTATTTATTTAATCACTGGGGCCTTTATGTAAATGTCTTTAGTCTGCCTACATCTGGTCGTAGGTCTTTGAGCGAAGTGTTTCTACTTGTTCTTAACCATCTCAGCCGTGACTATAAATGTGACTAGAATGTGTTTGACATGTCTTTGATCTTCTGCATGTAGGACTTCATAGGCAATTTTTGTCCCCAAAAAATAAAATGGAAATGTTTTTTTAATGTGTCGTGGTTTGGAATGCATCGATAGGAATGAAATGTCCTGTTTTACTACACTGTCGTCCCTCAAGAGAGGGAAGGGTAACCACACCACTCGTGTTCTATTTGTGACGCTTGATGCGCTGCAAGTCCCGCCTTTCCCCATCTCCTCATTGGTTTTTAGGAGAATTTACCCACGTGGGTGATTGACAGATGAACTGAGGTCCGTACTCCAGTCCAGTTGGTGGGAATAATGCGCCTTAAAGTTGGTTGCCAACCGCCATATAAAGTCCAAAGAAGAAGAAGAAGCCTGAAGGAGAGATTACTAAAAATGAACTATATTTACACTTTTTTTCTGTGGATTAATTGTCGGAGTAGAGGACCTTTTGCCTTTCAGGTAAAATAACACAAGGTTTATATCCCAGGACAAATTAGCTAGATAGCTAGTTAAATAGGACAAATTAGCTAGCAACAGCAAGCTAGCTAGCTACATTTCCATAAATGTTTATTGCTTTTTGTCCCCAAATTAATATAGTTGGATCAGAGTTTGTTTTGATATTTCAAATTGGGTGTCCTGATCATGTCTGGGGGGGGGGCAGGACAAAAATCAACAGGCAGGGCACGCGGACGAATGCTCTGGTCAGCAAGATGAAACATAATTGAGTAAGCAAACACCGAGTTGAGATAGGATGGGTCCCGCGAGCAGACAGGCCAAACTTGAGAGCTTGTGTGCAAGTGTGACGTTGGGCGAGCAGAACATCATCGCTGCAGAGGCAGATGTCTAGAAACCTTAGATTGGTCACATTCACTGGAGTGATGGACGAATTAACAAATGCTAATAAACACATCTCAGAAACCCTAGACCCACTTCAATTTCCATACCGCCCAAACAGATCCACAGATGATGCAATCTCTTTTGCACTCCACACTGCCCTTTCCCACCTGGACAAAAGGAACACATACTTGAGAATGCTATTCATTGACTACAGCTCAGCTTTCATCACCATAGAGCCCTCAAAGCTCATCACTAAGCTAAGGACCCTGGGACTAAACGCCTCCCTCTGCAACTGGATCCTGAACTTCCTGAAGGGCCGCCCTGAGGTGGTAAGGGTACAGTTGAAGTCGGAAGTTTACATACACTTAGGTTGGAGTCATTAAAACTCGTTT
Organism: Oncorhynchus keta; assembly: GCF_023373465.1. NCBI lineage: Eukaryota > Metazoa > Chordata > Actinopteri > Salmoniformes > Salmonidae > Oncorhynchus > Oncorhynchus keta. Next base: position 45,036,022 of record NC_068443.1, read on the forward strand.
TTCAACCACTCCACAAATTTTTTGTTAACAAACTATAGTTTTGGCAAGTCGGATAGGACATCTACTTTGTGCATGACAAGTAATTTTTCCAACTATTGTTTACAGACAGATTATTTCACTTATAATTCACTGTATCACAATTACAGTGGGTCAGAAGCTTACAAACACTAAGTTGACTGCCTTTAAACAGCTTGGAAATTCCAGAAAATTATGTCATGGCTTTAGAAGCTTCTGATAGGCTAATTTACATAATTTGAGTCAATTGGAGGTGTACCTGTGGATGTATTTCAAGGCCTACCTTCAAACTCAGTGCCTCTTTGCTTGACATCATGGGAAAATCAAAAGAAATCAGCCAAGACCTCAGAAAAGTAATTGTAGACCTCCACAAGTCTGGTTCATCCTTGGGAGAAATTTCCAAATGCCTGAAGGTACCACGTTCATCTGTACAAACAATAGTACGCAAGTATAAACACCATAGAACCACTCAGCCGTCATACCGCTCAGGAAGGAGACGCGTTCTGTCTCCTAGAGATGAACGTACTTTGATGCGAAAAGTGCAAATCGATCCCAGAACAACAGCAAAGGACCTTGTGAAGATGCTGGAGGAAACAGGTGCAAAGTATCTATATCCACAGTAAAACGAGTCCTATAACGACATAACCTGAAAGGACCCTCAGCAAGAAAGAAGCCACTGCTCCAAAACACCATCACAAAGCCAGACTACGGTTTGCAACTACACATAAGGACAAAGATCATACTTTTTGGAGAAATATCCTCTGGTCTGATGAAACAAAAACAAAACTGTTTGGCCATAATCACCATCTGGAGGAAAAAGGGGGAGGGATGAAGGAAAAAGGGGGAGGCTTGCAAGCCGAAGAACACCCATCCCAACCGTGAAGGTGCTTTGCTGCACGAGGGATTGGTGCAATTCACAAAATAGATGGCTTCATGAGGAAGGAAAATTATGTGGATATCTTGACGCAACAGCTCAAGACATCAGTCAGGAAGTTAAAGCTTGGTTGCAAATGGGTCTTCCAAGCATACTTCCAAAGTTGTGACAAAATGGCTTAAGGACAACAAAGGTATTGGAGTGGCCATCACAAAGCCCTGACCTCAAACCTATAGAAAAATGTTGAGCTGAACTGAAAAAGCGTTTTCGAGCAGGGAGGACTACAAACCTGACTCAGTTACACCAGCTCTGTCAGGAGGAATGGGCCAAAATTCACCCAACTTAATGTGGGAAGCTTGTGGAAGGCTACCCGAAAAACGTTTGACCCAAGTTAATAAACAATTTAAAGGCAATGGTACCAAATACTAATTGAGTGTATGTACACTTCTGATCCCCTGGGAATGTAATGAAAGAAATAAAATCTGAAATAAGTAATTATCTCTACTATTATTCTGACATTTCACATTCTTAAAATAAAGTGGTGATCCTAACTGACCTAAAACAGGGAATGTTTACTTGGATTAAATGTCCGGAATTGTGAAAAACTGAGTTTAAATAAATGTATTTGGCTATGGTATATGTGTCACGCCCTGACCTTAGTGAGCCTTTTTATGTCTCCATTTGGTTTGGTCAGGGTGTGATTTGGGTGGGCATTCTATGTTCTGTTTTCTATGATTTTGTATTTCTATGTTTTGGCCGGGTATGGTTCAGCCTTTTCCCCTTTTGTCATTTGTGGGAAGTTATCTTTGTTAGTGGCACTTAGCCCTGTAAGCTTCACGGTTGTTTTCTTCGTTTGTTGTTTTGGTAGGTAACACATCCGCCACGCTGATCCTCAACACAGGGGCCCCTCAGGGGTATGTGCTCAGCCTCCTCCTGTACTCCCTGTTCACTCATGACTGCACAGCCAGGCACGATTTCAAAACCATAATTAAATTTGCCGATGACAACATTGGTAGTGTAACGGTCGTCGTTGCATGAAGGATCGGACCAAAGCGCGGTAAGTGTTCATGATTTTTATTAACACTGAACACTAGAACAAAGTGAGAAACGAAACCGAAACAGTCCTGTCAGGTGCAGAACACTAAACAGAAAACAACTACCCACAAAATACAGGTGGGAAAAGGAAACCTAAGTATGGTTCCCAATCAGAGACAATGATAGACAGCTGTCCCTGATTGAGAACCATACCCGGCCAAAACAATGAAATACAAAACATAGAAAACTGAACATAGAATGCCCACCCAAATCACACCCTGACCAAACCAAAATAGAGACATAAAAAGCTCTCTAAGTCAGGGCGTGACAGGTAGGCCTGATCACCGACAACAACAAGACAGCCTACAGGTAGGAAGTCAGAGACCTGGCCGTGTGGTGCCAGGACAACAACCTCTCCCTCAACATGATCAAGACAAAGGAGATGATTGTGGACTACAGGAAAAAGAGGACCAAGCACTCTCCCATTCTCATCGACGGTGCTGCAGTGTAGCAGGTTGAGAGCTTCAAGTTCCTTGGTGTCCACATCACCAACAAACTAACATGGTCCAGGCACACTATGACAGTCGTGAAGTGGACAAAACCTATTCCCCCTCAGGAGACTGAAAAGATTTGGCATGGGTCCTCATATCCTCAAAAAAGTTCTACAGCTGTACCATCGAGAGCATATTGACTGGTTGCATCACTGTCTGTTATGGCAACTTCTAGGCCTCCGACCGCAAGGCACTACAGAGGGTAGTGCGAACGGCCCAGTACATCACTGGGGCCAATCTTCCTGCCATCCAGGACCTCTATAAAATTGTCAAAGACTCCAGCCACCCTGGTCATAGACTGTTCTCCCTCCTACCACATGGCAAGCAGTACCAGAGCTCCAAGTCTAGGTCCAAGAGGCTTCTAAACAGCTTCTACCCCCAAGCCATAAGACTCCTGAACATCTAGTGGATGATAGCGGGGTGAACAGGCAGTGGCTCGGATGGTTAATGTGCTTGGCCACGCAGTCATGGGTGAACAGGGAGGGGGACACATGAAAGGAAGAACCTGCAACACTAACAGTACATAGCCAGTGCCAAATAATAGAATGTAATCTGACATGAATATGATTAACCAGCTAAACTCGGGTTAACATGCCATCATGTTACACACAGCATTCAAAGGAGGACTGAGGACAAAGCAACACCATGCATCCACCAAACATTTAACTGAGAAAAACATGTTTTATTGGGAGGTAGGGAGGGGGAGTGAGATCACAAAACACTGTTCTGGGGGAGGGAGGGAGGGAGGGGGGAGTAAGATCACAAAACACTGTTCTGGGGGGAGGGAGGGAGGGAGGGAGGGAGGGAGGGAGGGGGAGAGATCACAAAACACTGTTCTGGGGGGGAGGGAGGGAGGGGGAGTGAGATCACAAAACACTGTTCTGGGGGAGGGAGGGAGGGGGGGGGAGTGAGATCACAAAACACTGTTCTGGGGGAGGGAGGGAGGGAGAGAGATCACAAAACACTGTTCTGGGGGAGGGAGGGAGGGGGAGAGATCACAAAACACTGTTCTGGGGGAGGGAGGGAGGGAGGGGGGGGAGTGAGATCACAAAACACTGTTCTGGGGGAGGGAGGGAGGGAGGGGGGGAGAGATCACAAAACACTGTTCTGGGGGGGGAGGGAGGGAGGGGGAGAGAGATCACAAAACACTGTTCTGGGGGGAGGGAGGGGGGGGAGAGAGATCACAAAACACTGTTCTGGGGGAGGGAGGGAGGGAGGGAGGGGGAGAGATCACAAAACACTGTTCTGGGGGAGGGAGGGGGAGGGAGGGGGAGAGAGATCACAAAACACTGTTCTGGGGGAGGGAGGGAGGGGGAGAGAGATCACAAAACACTGTTCTGGGGGAGGGAGGGAGGGAGGGGGAGAGGATCACAAAACACTGTTCTGGGGGAGGGAGGGAGGGATGGGGAGAGAGATCACAAAACACTGTTCTGGGGGAGGGAGGGAGGGAGGGAGGGAGATCACAAAACACTGTTCTGGGGGAGGGAGGGGGGGAGAGAGAGAGAGATCACAAAACACTGTTCTGGGGGATGGAGGGAGGGAGGGGGAGAGAGATCACAAAACACTGTTCTGGGGGAGGGAGGGGAGGGAGGGGGGGGAGAGATCACAAAACACTGTTCTGGGGGAGGAGGGAGGGAGGGAGGGAGGGAGAGATCACAAAACACTGTTCTGGGGGAGGGAGGGAGGGAGGGAGGGGGGAGAGATCACAAAACACTGTTCTGGGGGGGAGGGAGGGAGGAGAGATCACAAAACACTGTTCTGGGGGAGGGAGGGGGAGGGAGAGATCACAAAACACTGTTCTGGGGGATGGAGGGAGGGAGGGAGGGGGAGAGGGATCACAAAACACTGTTCTGGGGGAGGGAGGGAGGGAGGAGAGAGAGATCACAAAACACTGTTCTGGGGGAGGGAGGGAGGGAGTTCTGGGGGAGGGAGAGGGAGGGATCACAAAACACTGTTCTGGGGGGAGGGAGGGAGGGAGATCACAAAACACTGTTCTGGGAGGATGGAGGGAGGGAGGGAGATCACAAAACACTGTTATGGAGGGAGGGAGGGAGAGAGAGATCACAAAACACTGTTCTGGGGGGAGGGAGGGAGGGAGAGAGAGAGATCACAAAACACTGTTCTGGGGGGAGGGAGGGAGGGAGAGAGAGATCACAAAACACTGTTCTGGGGGATGGAGGGAGGGAGGGAGAGGAGATCACAAAACACTGTTCTGGGGGATGGAGGGAGGGAGGGAGGGAGATCACAAAACACTGTTCTGGGGGGGGAGGGAGGGAGATCACAAAACACTGTTCTGGGGGATGGAGGGAGGGGGAGGGGGGAGAGATCACAAAACACTGTTCTGAGGGGATGGAGGGAGGGAGGGAGGGAGAGAGAGATCACAAAACACTGTTCTGGGGGAGGGAGGGAGAGATCACAAAACACTGTTCTGGAGGGAGGGAGGGAGGGAGGGAGAGATCACAAAACACTGTTCTGGGGGGGGGAGGGAGGGATCACAAAACACTGTTCTGGGGGATGAAGGGAGGGAGGGAGGGAGGGAGAGAGAGATCACAAAACACTGTTCTGGGGGAGGGAGGGAGGGAAGGAGGGAGGGAGGGAGGGAGGGGAGAGATCACAAAACACTGTTCTGGGGGAGGGAGGGAGGGAGGGAGGGAGAGAGAGATCACAAAACACTGTTCTGGAGGGAGGGAGGGAGGGATCACAAAACACTGTTCTGGGGGAAGGAGGGAGGGAGGGAGGGAGAGAGAGAGCACAAAACACTGTTCTGGAGGGAGGGGAGGGAGGAGAGATCACAAAACACTGTTCTGGGGGAGGGAGGGAGGGAGGGAGGGAGAGAGAGATCACAAAACACTGTTCTGGGGGAGGGAGGGAGGGAGGGAGAGATCACAAAACACTGTTCTGGGGGAGGGAGGGAGGGAGGGAGGGAGAGATCACAAAACACTGTTCTGGGGGAAGGAGGGAGGGAGGGAGGGAGAGAGAGATCACAAAACACTGTTCTGGAGGGAGGGAGGGAGGGAGGGATCACAAAACACTGTTCTGGGGGAGGGAGGGAGGGAGGGAGAGAGAGAGCACAAAACACTGTTCTGGAGGGAGGGAGGGAGGGAGAGATCACAAAACACTGTTCTGGGGGAGGGAGGGAGGAGGGAGGGAGGGAGGGAGAGAGAGAGATCACAAAACACTGTTCTGGGGGGAGGGAGGGAGGGAGGGAGAGATCACAAAACACTGTTCTGGGGGAGGGAGGGAGGGAGAGAGATCACAAAACACTGTTCTGGGGGAGGAAGGGATCACAAAACACTGTTCTGGGGGAAGGAGGGAGGGAGGGAGAGAGAGATCACAAAACACTGTTCTGAGGGGGGAGGGAAGGAAGGAGGGAGGGAGGGAGGGAGGGATCACAAAACACTGTTCTGGGGGAGGGAGAGAGAGATCACAAAACACTGTTCTGGGGGAGGGAGGGAGGGAGAGAGATCACAAAACACTGTTCTGGGGGATGGAGGGAGGGGAGAGATCACAAAACACTGTTCTGGGGGATGGAGGGAGGGGAGAGAGATCACAAAACACTGTTCTTGGGGGAGGGAGGGAGGGGGGAGGAGAGAGAGAGATCACAAAACACTGTTCTGGGGGAGGGAGGGAGGGAGGGATCACAAAACACTGTTCTGGGGGAGGGAGGGAGGGAGAGAGAGAGCACAAAACACTGTTCTGGAGGGAGGGAGGGAGATCACAAAACACTGTTCTGGGGGAGGGAGGGAGGGAGGGAGGGAGGGAGGGAGAGAGAGATCACAAAACACTGTTCTGGGGGGAGGGAGGGAGGGAGGGAGGGAGGGAGAGGGAGAGATCACAAAACACTGTTCTGGGGGAGGGAGGGAGGGAGGGAGAGAGAGATCACAAAACACTGTTCTGGGGGAAGGAGGGAGGGAGGGAGGGAGGAGAGAGATCACAAAACACTGTTCTGGAGGGAGGGAGGGAGGGAGGGAGGGATCACAAAACACTGTTCTGGGGGAGGGAGGGAGGGAGGGAGAGGGAGGGAGCACAAAACACTGGTCTGGAGGGAGGGAGGGAGGGAGGGAGAGATCACAAAACACTGTTCTGGGGGAGGGAGGGAGAGGGGGAGGGAGAGAGAGATCACAAAACACTGTTCTGGGGGAGGGAGGGAGGGAGGGAGGGAGGGAGAGATCACAAAACACTGTTCTGGGGGAGGGAGGGAGGGAGAGAGATCACAAAACACTGTTCTGGGGGAGGGAAGGGATCACAAAACACTGTTCTGGGGGAAGGAGGGAGGGAGGGAGGGAGAGAGAGATCACAAAACACTGTTCTGAGGGAAGGAGGGAGGGAGGGAGAGATCACAAAACACTGTTCTGGGGGAGGGAGGGATCACAAAACACTGTTCTGGGGGAAGGAGGGTTCTGGGGGAGGGAGGGAGGGAGAGAGAGAGATCACAAAACACTGTTCTGAGGGAGGGAGGGAGGGAGGGAGGGAGGGAGGGAGGGAGGGAGGGATCACAAAACACTGTTCTGGGGGAGGGAGGGAGAGAGAGATCACAAAACACTGTTCTGAGGGAGGGAGGGAGGGAGGGGAGAGAGAGAGATCACAAAACACTGTTCTGGGGGGATGGAGGGAGGGGAGAGATCACAAAACACTGTTCTGGGGGGATGGAGGGAGGGGAGAGAGATCACAAAACACTGTTCTTGGGGGAGGGAGGGAGGGGGAGAGAGATCACAAAACACTGTTCTGGAGGGAGGGAGGGAGGGAGGGACGGAGGGAGGGAGATCACAAAACACTGTTCTGGGGGATGGAGGGAGGGAGGGAGGGAGGGAGGGAGGGAGAGATCACAAAACACTGTTTGGGAGGGAGGGAGGGAGATCACAAAACACTGTTCTGGGGGATGGAGGGAGGGAGGGAGGGAGGGAGAGATCACAAAACACTGTTTGGGAGGGAGGGAGGGAGGGAGGGGAGAGAGATCACAAAACACTGTTCTGGGGGATGGAGGGAGGGAGGGAGGGAGGGAGATCACAAAACACTGTTCTGGGGGATGGAGGGAGGGAGGGAGGGAGAGATCACAAAACACTGTTTGGGGGAGGGAGGGAGGGAGGGAGGGAGGGAGATCACAAAACACTGTTCTGGGGGATGGAGGGAGGGAGGGAGGGAGAGGAGGGAGAGATCACAAACCACTGTTTGGGAGGGAGGGAGGGAGGGAGATCACAAAACACTGTTCTGGGGGATGGAGGGAGGGAGGGAGGGAGGGAGGGATGGAGATCACAAAACACTGTTCTGGGGGATGGAGGGAGGGAGGGAGGGAGGGAGGGAGAGATCACAAAACACTGTTTGGGAGGGAGGGAGGGAGAGAGATCACAAAACACTGTTCTGGGGGATGGATGGAGGGAGGGAGGGAGGGAGGGAGGGAGGGAGGGAGAGATCACAAAACACTGTTCTGGGGGGAGGGAGGGAGGGAGGGAGGGAGAGATCACAAAACACTGTTCTGGGGGGAGGGAGGGAGGGAGGGAGGGAGAGATCACAAAACACTGTTCTGGAGGGAGGGAGGGAGGGAGGGAGGGAGAAATCACAAAACACTGTTCTTGGGGGATGGAGGGAGGGAGGGAGATCACAAAACACTGTTCTGGGAGGATGGAGGGAGGGAGGGAGATCACAAAACACTGTTCTGGGAGGATGGAGGGAGGGAGGGAGGAATCACAAAACACTGTTATGGAGGAATGGAGGGAGGGATCACAATTTTTTATATTCAAGGTGACAGACAGTGACACATCCGATACCTTCTTTCACACTCTTGCCTGCATCTAGCTGATCGAGGGATGTAAATAATTTAGTCCAACAGTTGCAAACGAGTGTTTCTATTGTAAAAATTCAGGTATGTTTATCCTCGTTTCATTCCATTTGCCTCCGTTTTAAGAAACGTTTTTTTCAACAGAATCATCGGAATGAATACATGACACATAAACATAGTTCGCTTTCATAGCAGCCACATACAAACAGCATGAACATTTTGCTTTCATAGCAGCCACATACAAACATCATGAACATTTTGCTTTCATAGCAGCCACATACAAACAGCATGAACATTTTGCTTGTTGTATGTCTTCTCACATCTACCTTTAGCTCACTGCTTTCCTCCTCTCACCTTTTCCCTTCACTTGTGGACTTCAGCACAACACATCAGCTGTCTGTGACCAGGCGAAAAAACCTTTCCAAGTCAAACCTTCATATCATAACTGCTAACCGCTACACACAGCCTACATTGCTGTCCCCATATTAGCTTAAGACGTTAGTAACTTCATAGTCAACATAGATACTAGAACTAACGCATAAGTAAACCAGCTACAGTCATGCAGTGCAGTGTACAATCAAACAGTTTAGCAGTTACACCAGTTACACCGGCAGGCCCTGGTGGCAATACATTAGTAAAACCAAGAGCTTACCTTGACTTGGAAGAGTTCCAGTGTTGGATAGCCATAGACAGCTAGCTAACGTAGCATCCCTCTCTGTTTGAGCCGGGTGTTTGAGTAGGCTAAACTAGAATGCTGCATTCACTAGCTAAGTGAAAGTAAAGGAAATACAACTATACCTTTCTGTGTCTCTATCTCTTGCTTCTCCTTAATTTTTTTAGAAATATATTTGTTAAAAACTGTTCAATCGTTGTCTTTCTCTCTCTATGAGTCAACTACTCACCGCATTTTCTGCACTACAGTGCTAGCTAGCTGTAGCTTATGCTTTCAGTACTAGATTCATTCTCTGATCCTTTGATTGGGTGGATAAAATGTCAGTTCATGCTGCAAGAGTTCTGATAGGTTGGAGGACATTGACTTTTACTGTGTAAGTCAATGAAAAGGGGTGAGAACCATAAGAATCCTAGGTTTTGAATTGAAGTCAATGTACCCAGAGGAGGACGGAAACTATCTGTGCCCAGGATACACCAAGGTGCTAACCTACACTGGAAAACAGTGTGTTTTAATCAGTTATAATGTGACGTGAATATATTTAGTATAGTTTTATCCTTAAAGGATCACTTTTTTAATGTTTCACTATTTACATTTTTATGAAATTCATGGTCCTCCCATTCCTCCTCTGAGGAGCCTCTACTGGTGTATACAAACTCAAAGTAGACTCATATGTGACTTGTTTCAGGAAAGGAGGTTTATGTTACGATTTGTGATCAAAATGCATTTTTTGGGCAGAAATGCCTTCTGGAACATTTGAACTTTCATGTGCCTTGAAAAACAAACTTGTATGCCATCTGTAAATCTGAATAAAATTGTTACATTACGAGCATAGTTGGTTTAGCCATGGAAAAAGACAGGAACCTTCCCACTGTGGGGATGAGGTAGGTGAAAATGGGTGGGCTATTTACCAATAGGTTATGTACAGCTGCAGCGATCGGTTAGCTGCTCAGATAGCTGATGTTTGAAGTTGGTGAGGGAGATAAAAGACTCCAACTTCAGCGATTTTTGCAATTCGTTCCAGTCACAGGCAGCAGAGTACTGGAACGAAAGGCGGCCGAATGAGGTGTTGGCTTTAGGGATGATCAGTGAGATACACTTGCTGGAGCGCGTGCTATACGGATGGGTGTTGCCATCGTGACCAGTGAACTGAGATAAGGCGGAGCTTTACCTAGCATGGCCTTGTAGATGACCTGGTGCCAGTGGGTCTGGCGACGAATATGTAGCGAGGGCCAGGCGACTAGAGCATACAAGTCGCAGTGGTGGGTAGTATAAGGTGCTTTAGTGACAAAACGGATGGCACTGTGATAAACTGCATCCAGTTTGCTGAGTAGAGTGTTGGAAGCAATTTTTGTAGATGACATCGCCGAAGTCGAGGATCGGTAGGATAGTCAGTTTTACTAGGGTAAGCTTGGCAGCGTGAGTGACGGAGGCTTTGTTGCGGAATAGAAAGCCGACTCTTGATTAGATTTTCGATTGGAGATGTTTGATATGGGTCTGGAAGGAGAGTTTGCAGTCTAGCCAGACACCTAGGTACTTATAGGTGTCCACATATTCAAGGTCGGAACCATCCAGTGTGGTGATGCTAGTCGGGCATGCGGGTGCAGGCAGCGATCGGTTGAAAAGCATGCATTTGGTTTTACTAGCGTTTAAGAGCAGTTGGAGGCCACGGAAGGAGTGTTGTATGGCATTGAAGCTTGTTTGGAGGTTAGATAGCACAGTGTCCAATGACGGGCCGAAAGTATATAGAATGGTGTCGTCTGCGTAGAGGTGGATCAGGGAATCGCCCGCAGCAAGACCAACATCATTGATATATACAGAGAAAAGAGTCGGCCCGAGAATTGAACCCTGTGGCACCCCCATAGAGACTGCCAGAGGACCGGACAGCATGCCCTCCGATTTGACACACTGAACTCTGTCTGCAAAGTAATTGGTGAACCAGGCAAGGCAGTCATCCAAAAAACCGAGGCTACTGAGTCTGCCGATAAGAATCTGGTGATTGACAGAGTCGAAAGCCTTGGCAAGGTCGATAAAGACGGCTGCACAGTATTGTCTTTTATCGATGGCGGTTATGATGTTGTTTAGTACCTTGAGTGTGGCTGAGGTGCACCCGTGACCGGCTCGGAAACCAGATTGCATAGCGGAGAAGGTACGGTGGGATTCGAGATGGTCAATGACCTGTTTGTTGACTTGGCTTTCGAAGACCTTAGATAGGCAGGGCAGAATGGATATAGGTCTGTAACAGTTTGGGTCCAGGGTGTCTCCCCTTTGAAGAGGGGGATGACTGCAGCAGCTTTCCAATCCTTGGGGATCTCAGACGATATGAAAGAGAGGTTGATCAGGCTGGTAACAGGGGTTGCGACAATGGCGGCGGATAGTTTCAGAAATAGAGGGTCCAGATTGTCAAGCCCAGCTGATTTATACGGGTCCAGGTTTTGCAGCTCTTTCAGAACATCTGTTATCTGGATTTGGGTAAAGGAGAACCTGGAGAGGCTTGGGCGAGGAGCTGCGGGGGGGGTCGGAGCTGTTGGCCGAGGTAGGAGTAGCCAGGCGGAAGGCATGGCCAGCCGTTGAGAAATGCTTGTTGAAGTTTTCGATAATCATGGATTTGTCGGTGGTGACCGTGTTCCCTAGCCTCAGTGCAGTGGGCAGCTGGGAGGAGGTGCTCTTGTTCTCCATGGACTTCACAGTGTCCCAGAACTTTTTGGAGTTGGAGCTACAGGATGCAAACTTCTGCCTGAAGAAGCTGGCCTTAGCTTTCCTGACTGACTGCGTGTATTGGTTCCTGACTTCCCTGAACAGTTGCATATCGCAAGGACTGTTCGATGCTATTGCAGTCCGCCACAGGATGTTTTTGTGCTGGTCGAGGGCAGTCAGGTCTGGAGAACCAAGGGCTGTATCTGTTCTTAGTTCTGCATTTTTTGAACGGAGCATGCTTATCTAAAATGGTGAGGAAGTTACTCTTAAAGAATGACCAGGCATCCTCAACTGACGGGATGAGGTCAATGTCCTTCCAGGATACCCGGGCCAGGTCGATTAGAAAGGCCTGCTCACAGAAGTGTTTTAGGGAGCGTTTGACAGTGATGAGGGGTGGACGTTTGACTGCGGCACCGTAGCGGATACAGGCAATGAGGCAGTGGTCGCTGAGATCCTGGTTGAAGACAGCGGAGGTGTATTTGGAGGGCCAGTTGGTCAGGATGACGTCTATGAGGGTGCCCTTGCTTACAGAGTTAGGGTTGTACCTGGTGGGTTCCTTGATGATTTGTGTGAGATTGAGGGCATCTAGCTTAGATTGTAGGACTGCCGGGGTGTTAAGCATATCCCAGTTTAGGTCACCTAACAGAACAAACTCTGAAGCTAGATGGGGGGCAATCAATTCACAAATGGTGTCCAGGGCACAGCTGGGAGCTGAGGGGGGTCGGTAGCAGGCGGCAACATTGAGAGACTTATTTCTGGAGAGAGTAATTTTCAGAATTAGTAGTTCGAACTATTTGGGTATGGACCTGGAAAGTATGACATTACTTTGGAGGCTATCTCTGCAGTAGACTGCAACTCCTCCCCCTTTGGCAATTCTATCTTGACGGAAGATGTTATAGTTGGGTATGGAAATCTCAGAATTTTTGGTGGCCTTCCTGAGCCAGGATTCAGACACGGCAAGGACATCAGGGTTAGCAGAGTGTGCTAAAGCAGTGAGTAAAACAAACTTAGGGAGGAGGCTTCTGATGTTGACGTGCATGAAACCAAGGCTTTTTCGATCACAGAAGTCAACAAATGAGGGTGACTGGGGACATGCAGGGCCTGGGTTTAACTCCACATCACCTGTGGAACAGAGAAGGAGTAGTATGAGGGTGCGGCTAAAGGCTATCAAAACTGGTCGCCTAGAGCGTTGGGGACAGAGAATAAGAGGAGCAGGTTTCTGGGCATGGTAGAATATATTCAGGGCATAATGCTGTGACGGCCCTGAATTTTTTCTGAACCGTCTCAGTGCAGCTCCTTCCAATAGGGCGCTTTCCCTTTAATTCCCAATTAAATAGCCAGCATCAGCTGCACGAAAGGGGGTTGTGATGGAGACGTGCATGAGGATGTGTTCAACCCTCAGTTCCGAAGCTTCTCGATTCCGTTTGTTTTGTTGCCGTTAAACGTGTGTTTTGTAGCTTAAGAGAGTTTACCCAGGATCGGATCCACTCTTTGCATCCCTGGACTACACCTCTCCGTTCTTCGTGGCCTTTCTCCGCTGGATATCTATTGGCGGATTGGATTGTCTGACTGACCGACTGACTACCACCTTTTTGTATACGGTATTTCATTTGTTTGGATGTGATGTATACTGTGATTTATGTAGTTAGTTGTAGTTGAGGACTTAATTAAGAGTTGATCCGCTTTAAAGTTCTGTGGTAAAGTAATTGTTATATTGATTGTATGTTTAGTACTGGGTTTACGCTACACTGAATGAACGGACAAACATCGCGTGACAAAAGTCACTTGAGTTCACTGAACTCCTTTACCGGGCTGGACTCTTTTTAGGCCCGAGGTACAGGACATTTCTGGAGGAACCAGAACTCATTGTGATATTATTATATGTGTGTGTGTAATCATTGTTGTTGCTAATACAACCCACGCAACAGAATATAGTTGTTTTTGAAGTTCTTTTCAATGTTATAAGGGTTTATGAAAAGTTTATTTCCATCCTGACTTTTACATACGTCCTTTGTATTGGTGTAGACTTGACGGACCAGATGGGACTCATTCCCACCCAAACTAAAAGGAGAAACCAATGTTTTCTCTGGTAGGCACAACCTACCTGGCACCCCTATAAATAATAACCTCAAGTCAAAACCGTTACATAAAAATGGCACCCCAGATGGGACAGCTCAACATTGAGAACTAACCAAAGCAAATATTTTGTGTGGAATTAAAACAATGGATTCACCCCAAGATAATGTGCTCATCCATGTCATACCTGTCAATGGGAATACACAGGGCCATTCTGACCATCAAGCTGACAATACAAATCATAATGTGAATGGAGATAATGGAGTTGATTTGGGCCAGAGCCCTGGGAATCTGAATGCTCGGCCTGAGCCACAGGCCACAGGAGGTCTAACCAGTTACTCACTTATTGACATGGATCTGTGTGGAAGTACTGAGCTAGTCCTCCCTCTGACACCCAACCTTCCTCCATTGTCTGGTTTATCTCCAGAGGTTGTAGTCTTACAACTTCAAGGTGACATCCTTGATATTCGTCGGACTCAACAACATCTCCAAACTCTTATCCACCATAAATTCAAATGTCTGAGGGAAGAGCAACAACAGAGTGCCATGGAATTCAGAAACTCACTGAGCACTCTAACCCACACGCTGAAAGAGCTCAGTGAGAGTGGAAGACGGGAAATGACTGGTGCCATGGACAGGCAGTTTGACTACCAACGAAACCAACTCACTGCCACTCTCCAATGGCGCCTGCAACATCACCACACTGAGGTCCTCAAGGATGTTAATTCTGTTTTTTCTCCCATGGTTAACACTGTAGACCACTTGCAGACAGAACTCTCTAATTGTGTTAAAATGTTGGATGACGTGTCTGTGGACATGGCCTCCATTAGGCACAACTCCTTACACAGAGTTTCCCTGGTGTCCACTTCAGTTCAGACCACTGAGGGCCAAGCTGGCACCTCTGAATGTCCAAGACCGTATCAAGTAAACCCTTCCAGAAACCACAAATCACAACAGGCCAACACACCTAACTCTCTTCGCAGGAATGACCATCCTTCTCTGGGTGCTTTAACCAGAGCTGAAACCCCAAGAGTCACTGCCTACGCCCCCATCGACATCCCCTTCCTTTCAGTTAATACCGCACCAATCGGAAGCTAAAAAGTTACATGATTGGGGTTCAAATGTGGCAGTCTTCTCTGCCATTGCTCCGGTACCACTAACCCTTGATAATCCTTCTGATGATCTCCTTTTACAGGCTGTGAGAAGAGCTCAGCTGGAACAGCCAGAGGAGTTAAGGCTGTTGGAGCAGCTGCAGAATAATGCTGATGTATGTACTTCAAAGCTAGGACGCACCGGGCTCCTGAAGCACAAAATATTCCTTACACAGGAAATGCCGATCAAGCAAAAGCCATATCGTTTGTCCCCAGCGAAGCTAATCATCCAAAAGGGACTCATAAATGATATGTTAACCCAAGATATAATAGAACGTTCCTCCTCTCCCTGGGCTGCTCCTGTTGTCCTCATCCCAAAAAAGACTGGTGGTCTTAGATTTTGTGTGGACTATAGGAAGACCAACAATGTTTCCCAGACTGATGCCTATCCTCTTCCCACCATCCATGAGATCCTGGAGTCATTGTCTGGCGCTGTTGTGTTCACTACCCTTGATCTCAATAGTGGTTATTGGCAGGTTGAGATGGACCAGGAAAGCAAGGACAAGACTGCGTTTGTCTGTGCCGAGGGCTTGTTTTCCTTTAAGGTGATGCCCTTTGGATTAAAGAATGCCCCTGCCACTTTCCAAAGACTCATGGAGATTGCGTTAGGTGAGCTCAAAGGGAAGATCTGTTTCGTATACCTGGACGATATAATTATCTACTCTCAGAACAGAGAAAGACACTTTCAAGATCTTCAAGCAGTGTTGGACAAGCTAAGAGAAGCTGGTCTGACCTTAAATATGAAGAAGAGCAACTTCTGCCAAACCTCCCTGAAGTTCCTTGGCCATATTGTGTCTTTCGACGGCATTCATGTGGATCCTGAAAAGACAAAGGCTGTACAAGACTTCCCTGTGCCAACCACACTCAAGGCCCTTCAACGGTTCCTTGGTATGGCTGGATGGTACCATCGGTTTGTGTCGAACTTCTCCCAGGTGGCAGAACCCTCAACGCGTTGAAGCGAAAGGAGTGAAATTCCAATGGACGGCAGAGTGCCAGACTTCCTTTGAAACCCTGAAACGACATCTCATCACACCTCCCATTTTAGGTCATCCCAACTTTGATTGCCCTTTTGTTGTTTACACTGATGCAAGTGATGTTGGACTTGGTGCTGTCCTAGTCCAACAGACTGGACTTGGCACTGAAGAAGTGCTAGCGTTATTCCAGTCGGACATTGAATGGAGCAGAACGGAACTACTCCACAACAGAGCAAGAGTGCCTTGCAGTGGTCTGGGCTTTGGAAAAGTGGAGGTACTACTTGGAGGGAAGACACTTCACTGTGGTCACTGACCATTCCTCCCTTGTGTGGGTGTTCAAGACCAACAAACCAAGCACCAGACTCATAAGATGGGCTCTACGGTTGCAAGAGTTCACATTTGCAGTGGAATACAGGAAAGGAAAATACAACACTGTTCCAGATGCCTTGTCCAGAGCTCCTACTTGTGATAACGGTGGCCCTGATCTTACATGTGCTACTGTCCTGTCAAGCAGTCGAGACTCGCCCAAAACAGACTTTCCCATCTCTGATGAGGCAATATGGAAAGCTCAACAGGATGATCCAGAAGTACAGGCTTTGTACCAGACTATCCTGGAAGATGGAGAAAAGATGGTCAATCCTACCACAAAGCTGACCATCATTGAAGATAAAGTCTACCGAGTCGTACAACTACCTCACAGAACACTCTACCAAATGTACATACCGGACACTCTACGCCTACAACTGCTTCAACATTTCCATGAAGACCCATTAGCTGGTCATTTGGGCAGGTTCAAAACCTACAAGCGGTTGCAAGCGTTACTCTACTGGCCACATCTGAGCATGGATGTGAAGTCACACATCCGAAATTGTCAGGTTTGTCAAATGTACAAACCAGAAGGTAGAAAGCCTGCTGGCAAGTTGCAGCAAACGGTGGTTACCCGACCTTGGGAAATGTTAGGAGTGGATTTGATGGGTCCATTTCCTAGAAGCTCCAATCAGAATGTGTACATGCTTGTTTTTGTTGATTATTATTCAAAGTGGGTGGAGCTCTTTTCCCTGCGTCAGGCCACAGCGAGGACCGTCTCTAACATCCTTACGAAAGAGATCCTGACTCGCTGGGGAGTGCCTGATTACATCCTGTCTGATCGAGGTTCCCAATTTGTCTCTGATCTCTTTGAGGAGACCTGCCAAAGATGGAACCTGAGACAGAAGATGACCACGGCCTATCACCCACAGACCAATCTCACTGAGAGAGTAAATCGAACCTTGAAGACAATGATTGCTTCCTATGTAGGGACCCAGCACAAACACTGGGACAAGCACCTTCACGAGTTTCGATTTGCCCTGAATTCTGCGGTGCAAGAGTCCACTGGAGTCACACCTGCAGAGCTGAACCTAAGTCGTCCTCTCCGAGGACCCTTGGATATGGTGCTACAGCCCCAGCAGCTTACTCCAGACGCTGCTTGCTATGACCAGGTAGGCCATCTCCATGACTTGAGAGCTCTTGTCTCAAAGAACATGATCCAGGCTCGACTCAAGCAGAAGAGAAATTATGATAAGAACAGACGAGACATGCAGTTCCAGCTTCGTGATCGGGTGTGGCTTCGCTCTCATCCTTACTCGAAAGCTGAACAATTCTTCTCGGCCAAGCTCGCTCCTAAATGGCAAGGACCATATAGGATTGTGGAGCAGATGGGCCCTTTGAACTACCGAGTGGTGAAAGAGGACACAGGTGAAGATATGCGCATCGTCCATGTCTCACGCCTTAAGGCCTGTTACCCTCGGCTGAGGAATTGAGGCGATTGAGCGCCGCAAGGTCCTGGATATCTTTGAAGAGGATAGTGAGGATACTTTTCTCGGATTCCCAGACCCAGAAGTCTCGCACCTTAAGGCCTGTGACTCCTCAGCTGAGGAGCGTGAGCTCCAAAAAGTAATGAATATTTTTGTAGAGGAAAGTGATGAGGAGACCTTTCTCGGTTTCCCCGACCAAGATGTGCCTTCCAGGGCAATGGTCGGCTTTTTCCAGGGGAGGGGGTGTGTGACGGCCCTGAATTTTTCTGAACCGTCTCAGTGCAGCTCCTTCCAATAGGGCGCTTTCCCTTTAATTCCCAATTAAATAGCCAGCATCAGCTGCACGAAAGGGGGGTTGTGATGGAGACGTGCATGAGGATGTGTTCAACCCTCAGTTCCGAAGCTTCTCGATTCCGTTTGTTTTGTTGCCGTTAAACGTGTGTTTTGTAGCTTAAGAGAGTTTACCCAGGATCGGATCCACTCTTTGCATCCCTGGACTACACCTCTCCGTTCTTCGTGGCCTTTCTCCGCTGGATATCTATTGGCGGATTGGATTGTCTGACTGACCGACTGACTACCACCTTTTTGTATACGGTATTTCATTTGTTTGGATGTGATGTATACTGTGATTTATGTAGTTAGTTGTAGTTGAGGACTTAATTAAGAGTTGATCCGCTTTAAAGTTCTGTGGTAAAGTAATTGTTATATTGATTGTATGTTTAGTACTGGGTTTACGCTACACTGAATGAACGGACAAACATCGCGTGACAAAAGTCACTTGAGTTCACTGAACTCCTTTACCGGGCTGGACTCTTTTAGGCCCGAGGTACAGGACATTTCTGGAGGAACCAGAACTCATTGTGATATTATTATATGTGTGTGTGTAATCATTGTTGTTGCTAATACAACCCACGCAACAGAATATAGTTGTTTTTGAAGTTCTTTTCAATGTTATAAGGGTTTATGAAAAGTTTATTTCCATCCTGACTTTTACATACGTCCTTTGTATTGGTGTAGACTTGACGGACCAGATGGGACTCATTCCCACCCAAACTAAAAGGAGAAACCAATGTTTTCTCTGGTAGGCACAACCTACCTGGCACCCCTATAAATAATAACCTCAAGTCAAAACCGTTACAATGCGCAGACAGGGGTATGGTGGGGTGCGGGTACGGCGGAGGTAAGCCCAGGCACTGGGTGATGATGAGAGAGGTTTTATCTCTGGACATGCTGGTTGTAATGGGTGAGGTCACCGCATATGTGGGAGGTGGGACAAAGGAGGTATCAGGGGTATGAGGAGTGGGACTAGGGGCTCCATTGTGAACTAAAACAATGATAACTAACCTGAGCAACAGTATACAAGGCATATTGACATTTGAGAGAGACATACAGCGAGGCATTCAGTAATCACAGGTGTTGAATTGGGAAAGCTAGCTAAAACAGTGGGTGAGACAACAGCTAATCAGCTAGCATAACAACAGCAGGTAAAATGGCATTGACTAGGCAACGGGGCTGACAGATAAAACAAACAAGCAGAATGGAGTACCGTGATTAATGGACAGTCCAGCGTGCATCAGCTATGTAGCCAAGTGATCAGAGTCCAGGGGCAGCGGTGGATGGGGCAGGGGGGCTGGACTGGCGGGTGTTATCCAGGTTTAAAAAAACTAACAATGACTAAATAGCTTGTAGCTAGTTAGCTGGTTAGCTTCTGAAGGTTCTTGAGTGTGTTCTAAAAATTTAAAATAATAGCGATTCCGTATCACATTGGGTGAGGCAGGTTTCCGGAAGGTATAAACTAATTTTTAAAATCGGGAAGAGATAGAAAGTACATATGGGCCACTGCGATGCAGACGGTTAGCAGGCCTGTGCTAACAAGCTAACAGATTAGCAGGCCGGGGTAAACAAGGTAGTAGTTAGCGGACCTGGGCTAAACAAGCTAGCAGTTAGCATGCCGAATTAGCAAGCAAGGAGATAGCGAGGGCTAGAGAGTTAGCCTTTGGAGGACGTCGCGATGGGGTGAGTCTGTTTATTCCTCTTCATGCAGTGACATCGATAGACCGGTCGTGGATCCGGGTATAGAAGCCCAGGAGTATGCTAGGAACACAGGAGCTCTGGCCGGGCTAGCTTCAAGCTACGTGGGTGGAAACGCTAGCCAGGAGTAATCAACCAGGGTTGCGGTTTAGCTCGATAGCTAGTTGTAAAGATCCAGCTGAAAAAATGTTCCGTTTGCGGAGGGAATCCGGGAATAAAAAAAATAAATAGGTCTGTTATGCTCTGGTTAGCTTCGTTGTTCGAACTGGCGAGAGCTTTCCGAGCTAAAGGTTAGCTGATGACCGGTTAGCTGAAGACCGCTAGCATAGCTGGTGGTTAGCTGGCTAGCTTCAGTTGAGGGGTTCTGGTTCCGAAGTAAATATAAATACTTTTGGAAAAGTAGCTACATTGGGTGAGGCGGATTGCAGGAGAGTATTTTGAAGCTTAGGTTTAGCAAAATGTTTTTAAAGATATGCGAAGAAAAATATCTAAAACGAAAAAGAGACGATATTTACAGATATTTACAGAGAGACGATACCACAGGACGACTTACTGCTACGCCATCTTGGATCTAAGTAACAATTTCCCTCTACCGTTTACACCTAATAAGCTAGAAATGAACCAAAAACATTGTTTAGAAAGTTGCTTTTAGTTGGCTTGTTTGCTTAGATTGACAAACACTAAATTAATGTTTAAACTGATCGATTTATTGGTATTAAAATGCACCAGTTATGCTATTTTGGATACCCAGGCTGATGATATCATTCAGCCTGTCGTTCAACTTTCAAAGCAGAATTACTTTCCCATTTGTATCTTAACTGAAGTGTATGATATACCATTTTCTAGCCCCGAGTCTCTACTTTTATCCAAAGTAAAAAACACATTTTCAAATTTTGCTACATAAGACCGAATCAAGGTGGTCGATCACATATACACAAAACGTATATCCTACACAACACACACACTTGCATATATAGATAGACTCATTACCTCTCAAGCAGAGCAAACATACACCAGGAGATAAGTGTGTGTTTACCGGGGTGGAAGAATATCATCTGGTTGTCGTCATCAGGAATAGTGTTGACACAACAGTTGTTTGTTTAGATCACACAGGGATGCATCACTGTCATCAACACCTCCCACTGGTCCAGTAACTTTACCAACACAACATACATTGGAGTTTGATAACCTAGCCAGAACTCCACTGAGGAAAGTGGTGGGATATGTATACTGAGTGTACAAAACATTAAGAACACCTTCTCTTTCCATGACATAGACTGACCAGGTGAATCCAGCTGAAAGCTATGATCCCTTATTGTTGTCACTTGTTAGAAGGAGTTTTAAGCCTTGAGACATGGATTGAGTATTTGTGCCATTCAGAGGGTGAATGGGCAAGACAAAATATTGAAGTGCCTGTGGACGAGGTATGGTAGTAGGTGCCAGACACACCGGTTTGTGTCAAGAACTGCGATTGTGTATCAAGAATGATCCACCATGTAATGGACATCCAGCCAACGTGACACAACTATGGGAAGTATTGGAGTCAACATGCATCTCTGTGGAACGTTTTCCACACCTTTTGAGGTGTCTTTTGACGCTGTTCTGAGGGAAAAACTCAATATTACTATTAGTGTCAGTGTTCTTAATGTTTTGTACACTCAGTGAATGTGCTGAGTTGTGTAAGGCACAAGATAAGTTAGGGAACACCCATGACTCCAAAAGGCTGAGAAGAGAGTTATGTCAAGGTCAAAGGTGACTCACAGGTCCAATCTCGGTGTCCTCAGCCTCGTAGGTGTAGTGGTCCAGACATATGTTCCCTTCACACACTGACCCGTCTCCTGAGAACAACTGCAGTGTGAGAGAGTAAATATAGGATGTCAGGAAATTGGTTTTAACTTTAGAAAAAGTTTTAACATCTTAGTGTATACAGAAATGCATTGAACTATGTATAATCATTTAGCCAAATAAGTGATCACATACCATGTGGATCTGAGCTGTACCAATCCACGCCAGTCCTCAGTCATCATGCTCAGTATTGAACAGCCTGCTGTCATTTCATGCCCAATCCTCATCGTGGAGAGCTATCCTCCTATAGGTTTTCACTTCATCCCTTACCTAACCTACACATTCTGTATAGAACCATCCTCTACATAGAAGCACCTTTCTAACCAAATAAAATAGCAGTTAGTCACAGTCAATAACAAGTCATCCTCTCTACTACGTGACAAATGTCCTAATAACAACGCTTTGATACAGTGCCAAAGCAATTAGAGGAGCTCTCAGTACCACTGGGGTGTTTGACAAAAGTCATGGTTACCCGCAGGAAGTTCCCAGAGTGCTTTGAATAGAGGAGGACCACGGTACTTGGAACAGAGTGGACTCCTGTATCTCCTATCTCTGTCAGCTAGGCAGACAACAACTTCCCTATCACATAGTGAAAGTCGGCCTGCATGAAGAGAGGGACGGAGAGAGAGAAACGGTTAGAGGCCATTTTCTTTTATTGTAACTGCACAAAAACTGCCAGAGTTAAAGTAATCAAATATGTATTTCAAATAGACTGTGTCTAAATGTATACAGTTAGAGGTTTACAATATTGTCTATTTACTTGTGAGTTTAATCTCTCTTGGCCCCCCTAATCTCAATCAAGGGCCTCTTCCCCAATGAGGGCCTTCCCTGTCTGGTCTCACTCTGTTCTGCCTCTCCCTCCTCCTTCATTCCCTCCCAGTCATGCTGGTCTTTCAACTCCTCCTTCTCTACTAACCCTTCCCCACTGGGCACAGACATCAATTCAACATCTATTCCACGTTGGTTTGATTTGGAAACAACATGGTTTCAACCAGTGTGCACAGTAGCTCGTTAACTTAGCTAGCTAGCTACAATGCTCTTGGTTAAACCAAAGATACTGGTAACTTTTATATGTGGTTAAACATAATTAGCTTCCTAGCTAGCTACTAGCTGACACTAACCTAGATTGCCGAATCAATAGCCAGCTCTAATAACAGAATACCAAATAACTACCTACTTCAATTTCAGTTTTGAAATCATAGTTGATTAGTTGGTTGGTTAGGTTCTTCCTGAACAACTATAGAGCTTACCTTTTTATCCTTGGCCATCGTCCCTACTTCACTACCACCGTTAAAATCTGGTTTCCACTAGATAACATCCACATCCAGTCAAAAATCAGTTGTATCATAAAAATGAATGAAAACATGATTTAAGGTTAGGGTTAGGCATAAGGTCAGCAGTGTGGTTAAGGTTAGGGTGAGGTTTAAAATCTGATTTTAATCAGATAAATGGTAGAAATAGACAGGGGTTTAGACATAATAATTATGACTTTGTGGCTGTGTTAACTACTGTCGACCATATTCATTGGCTCGAATTTTCACCTTTAATAAAATTATAGTTGTAGATTGAAGTTTGCGAGATTAAGATTTTTTGGTGTGTGAGGAGAAATCTATGTGGAGATGTGGTGTATTTGTGAGAACTTCTGAGTCTTGACATGTAATATCTATAGCTATCTATAGCATATTGGACTGTTAGCTGATCCATCGGCCAGTTTCTTGGACAACTATACCCATTTTGCCAATTGGACTTGGACCCCTCGTGCGGTGACATCGACGTCAAAAACATACTTTCCCCCATCGCGACGTCCCTCTAAGGCCCTTATGTTAGCTTGCTAGAACCAGCCTGCTAACTGCTAGCTTGCTATCCCTGGCCTGCTAACTGTCTGAATCGCTGTGTCCCCAGCCAGCCAAACCACTCACTGGACTCATATGTTCACTTGGCTACGCATGCCTCTCTCTAATATCAATATGCCTTGTCCATTGCTGTCCTGGTTAGTGATTATTGTCTTATTTCACTGTAGAGCCTCTAGCCCTGCTCAATATGCCTTAACCAACCATGTTGTTCCACCTCCTACATATGCGATGACATCACCTGGTTTAAACGTTTCTAGACACTATATCTCTCTTCATTACTCAATGCCTAGGTTTACCTCCAATGTACTCACATCCTACCTTACCTTTGTCTGTACATTAAGCCTTGAATCTATGCTATCGTGCACAGAAACCTGCTCCATTTACTCTCTGTTCCTAACGTACTAGACGGCCAGTTCTTATAGTCTTTAGCCGTACCTTTATCCTACTTCTCCTCTGTTCCTCTGGTGATGTGGAGGTTAATCCAGGACCTGCAGTGCCTAGCTCCAATCCTACTCCAGAGGTGCTCTCATTTGTTGACTTCTGTAACAGTAAAAGCCTTGGTTTCATGCATGTTAACATTAGAAGCCTACTCCCTAAGTTTGCTTTATTCACTGCTTTAGCACATTCTGCCAACCCGGATGTCTTAGACGTATTTGAATCCTGGCTTAGGGAAACAACCAAAAACTCTGAAATTTCCATCCCTAACATTTTCCGCCAAGATAGAACTGCCAAAGGCGGTGTTGCAGTCTACTGGATAGATAGCCTGCAGAGTTATGTCTTACTATCCAGGTCCGTACCAAAACAGTTTGAGCTTCTACTTCTAAAAATGCACCTTTCCAGAAACAATTCTCTCACCATCGCCGCTTGCTATAGATCACCCTCTGCCCTCAGCTGTGCCCTGGACACCATATGTGAATTAATTGCCCCCATCTATCTTCTGAACTCGTGCTGCTAGGTGATCTAAACTGGGAATTGCTTAACACACTGGCCATCCTACAATCCAAGCTTGATGCCCTCTATCTCACACAAATTATCAATGAACCTACCTATGCAACTTTTCAGTGAAGTTAGGAACAAATATACACAGGCAGTTAGGAAAGCTAAGGCTAGCTTTTTCAAACAGAAATTTGTATCCTGTAGTACTAACTCAAAAATATTCTGGGACACAGTAAAGTCCATGGAGAATAAGAGCACCTCCTCCCAACTGCACTGAGGCTAGGAAACACTGTCACTACCAATAAATCCACAATAATTGAGAATTTCAATAAGCATTTTTCTACGGCTGGCCATGCTTTCCACCTGGCTAACCCTACCCTGGTCAACAGCCCTGCGCTCCCCACAGTAACTCGCCCAAATCTCCCCCACTTCTCCTTCATCCAAATCCAGATAGCTGATGTTCTGAAAGAGCTGCAAAATCTGGACCCCTACAAATCAGCCGGGCTAGACAATCTGGACCCTCTCTTTCTAAAATTATCTGCCAAAATGATTGCAACCCCTATTACTAGCCTGTTCAACCTCTCTTTCGTATTGTCTGAGATTCCCATTGATTGGAAAGCTGCCGCAGTCATCCCCCTCTTCAAAGGGGGAGACACTCTAGACCCAAACTGCTACAGACCTATATCTATTCTACCCTGCCCTTTTAAGGTCTTTGAAAGCAGAGTTAACAAACAGATTACTGACCATTTCGAATCTCACCGTACCTTCTTCACTATGCAATCTGGTTCAGAGCTGGTCATGGGTGCACCTCAGCCACGCTCAAGGTCCTAAACGATATCATAACCGTCATCGATAAGAGACATTACTGTGCAGCCGTATTCATCGACCTGGCCAAGGCTTTCGACTCTGTCAATCACAATATTCTTATTGGCAAACTCAACAGCCTTGGTTTCTCAAATGATTGCCTCGTTTGGTTTACCAACTACTTCACCGATACAGTTCAGTGTGTTAAATCGGAGGGCCTGTTGTCCGGTCCTTTGGCAGTCTCTATGGGGGTGCCACAGGGTTCAATTCTCGGGCCGACTCTCTTCTCAGTATACATCAATGATGTCGCTCTTGCTGCTGGTGATTCTCTGATCCACCTCTACGCAGACGACACCATTCTGTATACTTCTGGCCCTTCGTTGGACACTGTGTTAACTAACCACCAGATGAGCTTCAATGCCATACAACACTCCTTCAGTGGCCTCCAACTGCTCTTAAATGCTAGTAAAACTAAATGCATGCTCTTCAACCGATCACTGTCCGTACCTGCCCGCCCGTCCAGCATCACTACTCTGGACGGTTCTGACTTAGAATACTTGGACAACTACAAATACCTAGGTGTCTGGTTAGACTGTAAACTCTCCTTCCAGACTCACATTAAAAATCTCCAATCCCAAGATTAAATCTAGAATTGGCTTCCTATTTCACAACAAAGCCTCCTTCACTCATGCTGCCAAACATACCCTCGTAAAACTGACCATCCTACCGATCCTCGACTTCGGCGATGTCATTTACAAAATAGCCTCCAACACTCTACTCAACAAATTGGATGCAGTCTATCACAGTGCCATCCGTTTTGTCACCAAAGCCCCATATACTACCCACCACTGCGACCTATATGCTCTTGTTGGCTGGCCCTCACTACATATTAGTTGACAAACCACTGGCTCCAGATCATCTATAAGTTCTTGCTAGGTAAAGCCCCTCCTTATCTCAGCTCACTTGTCACCACAGCAACACCCACCCGTAGCACACGCTCCAGCAGGTATATTTCACTGGTCAACCCCAAAGCCAACACTTCCTTTGGCCAGCCTTTCCTTCCACTTCTCTGCTCCCAATGACTGGAACAAATTGCAAAAATGACTGAAGCTGGAGTCTTATATCTCCCTCTCTAACTTTAAGCATCAGCGGTCTGACCAGCTGCACCTGTACACAGCCAATCTGTAAATAGCACACTCAACTACCTCATCCCCATATTGTTATTTATCCTCTTGCTCTTTTGCACCCCAGTATCTCTACTTGCACATTGTCATCTGCACATCTATCACTCCAGTGTTAATGCTAAGTTGTAATTATTTAGCCTCTATGGCCTATTTCTTGCCTTACCTCCCTACTCTTCTACATTTGCACACACTGTACATAGATTTTTCTATTGTGTTATTTACTGTACGTTTGTTTATGTGTAACTCTGTGTTGTTTTTGTCGCACTGCTATGCTTTATCTTGGCCAGGTCGCAGTTGTAAATGAGAACTTGTTCGCAACTGGCCTACCTGGTGAAATAAAAAAATGTATAAAAACATTCCCTAACAGAAAAACAATGTGCAGTTAGCACCAAACAGCACGCGCTCCAGCAGGTATATCTCACTGGTCACCCCCAAAGCCAATTCATCCTCTGGCCGCCTCTCCTTCCAGTTCTCTGCTGTCAATGACTGGAACGAACTGCAAAAACCTCTGAAGCTGGAGACTCTTACCTCCCTCAATAGCTTTAAGCACCAGCTGTCAGAGCAGCTCACAGATCACTGCACCTGTACATAGCTCATCTGTAAATAGCTCATCCAATCTACCTCATCCCCATACTGTATTTATTTATTTATCTTGCTCCTTTGCACCCCAGTATCTCAACTTGCACATTCATCTTCTGGACATCCTACCATTCCAGTGTTTAATTGCTATATTGTAATTAATGTCCCACCATAGCCTATTTAAATAAAGGTGAAATAAAATGTTAAAAAAACAAGTATCCCTGCGAAACAAAACAAAAATCTCTGCTCTCAAATTAATATTTTGCATGCTTCAGTGATGTTCTGTTTTCTCAAAGTCACACATGAAACTCAGTTTTAATTTGCAACCCCACCTCCCACGCTGCCTGGGCACTCGTGAGACCCATCCTATGCGCTGTCGTCTCACGGCTTGCCTTCTCAAGGATCTTGCTCGACAGCGCCATCTTCGGGCGCAGTGGCCCTTGGAGGCTGATTTGATGCCATATAAAAGGGGCTATGATGCATTTTTTTTTTTACAATGTCACTGGGGTTAATGAGTATCTGTGTATGCATGGTAGCATATGAGTGAGATTGAGAGCACATGTGTTTAATGTGTTAAGGAAATGTGCTGTGCAATTGGTGTGAATGCATTTGGAGTTTGTGCATGGGTGTTTGTTTGTGCATGCGTGTTTGTTTGTGTGTGTTTGTGCATGTGTATGATAGAATGGTAGCATTGACAGAGATGAATGAGATGACCTTCTCTCTACCCATGTGACTGCCATGTGACTGCCCACCAGAGACTCTTCTTCCCTGTTTGCACACATACACAATAGACTAAGGTTGATCTCCTGTTGTGCTGGTCAATACAGATACAGGCTACAAATCAGTGTGCTACCCCCACAGAGGCACAAAAGAACTCTGGGTGTCATCTTTTAGTTTTGCAAAGGAAAATAAAAGTTCAGATAGTGCATCCCAGTTTTTCTCTGTTTGGGACTGTTTTCTTACATTTCGTGCATACTGAACATGACCCGGGTGCTGGACACAACCCAGAAGGGATGTTTTGTGTACAAGGATGAACATGGCCTCCAGCGATGTCATCAGAACCCCCCACCATCCATTTGTAGTTCCGACCACAGCAGGAGGGGGATTGGATCATTAATTGGCACTCAAATCTAATTAAAAACTACTCGTTTGCAGAAGCCCAGAATGGGAGCAGAGGTCAGAGCCTCTCCTCGTGAAAATAAACATACATTTCGGAAGGGTGGTGGAGGGGTACTCTAATATGGAAGGGGAGATTGAGGGGGTGGTAGGCTCACTGGCTCAGCCCCTATGCTGCCGTGTAATTATAGACAGTGGAGACGCTGTGGTGGGGGTGAGGATTTTCAAGAGCAGAAGCAGCTGCTGGCATCAGTTGAGGCGATTCAGCAGCCCCCCCCCCGGCACACTCCCCAAGGGGATGAGAGTAAATGGGACCAGACCCTGATTGGGAAAGGGAGGTTGATCCTCAAGGCAGTCTCAGCCCACTGGTTTCGGGAGGTAGCAAGGCCGTGACTATCGGACCTCTTAATATTCTGAGAAGAAATCAATGGAAGGTGGACCTCCATGGAAACGGGGACGACATATAATGAAGCATAGGAAGAGTTGGGATAGTAAGGAGATCAGGTGGTGCAGCGGCAGGACAAAAGTGCGACTGTTTATTATCGTCAGGGCTTTGCTGCCACGGGGAATTTAGATGGAATTATAGAACAATGCACCAGACAGTAGAGGAAATGTTGTCAGATGCAGAAACTCTCATTTGGTGGTATTGTAATGCTTAAAGGAGTCCCCATTCACCAAGTTTTCCCATTTGCTAAGTCATTTGCCAAGTATAGGATAAGGTTGTTCATTGTGATTTGTGTTCATTGCAATATTGAAAACAAATCATCTAGATTAAATAAGTGGTTTGCAACAACACACAATATGGATTTCGGCACATGAACAAATCAACAAGGGAACAGTAAGTAACACACAAGTACTTCACTTCAGCAGCTGCTCATTGCTCATAATTCCGATATGGCGCCACTTTGACACTCACTGCAGTACAATGTTGCTGGTAGACAATATAAATGGCTCCTGATCTCACTGCCACTCAATGTGTGGACTTTGCTGCCCCGGGGAACTCAAAAAGGGCAGCTCTACTATGTTTACTCCTCTCAAAATTCCTGGGATGGGTACTCAAGGCAGATGACCAAAGCGTTGTCTTTCCATGTCACGACAAATGAGTCAGAATTTGACATACAGCTGCATCGTCAAGCGATGCCTAGATAGATCCTTTCAACCACTTGTTGAATGTAAAATTATAAATTAATCGGGGAGTATCAGAGTGGGCTAGAGGGGGATTTCCATCCATCCCCCTGCTTTGCATCTTCCCAAAATGTCAGTGTCACCTTACCAAAATAGTATTTATATCTATGTGGTGCGAACTGGCTACGCCACACCCCTTTCAGTCTATCTCCTGCCCCCTGGGCGCTTGTTTTGTAGGTCTTGATCCTGCAGCCTATTCTAAAAAGGTAGGAGAAGTCTGCTTCCTCTTTTGCACCAGACCTGAGTTGGGTCACTGTGGTAGGTAGTCAAGTCTCTGGTCTCTTAGTCGGTGGTACCTCAATGGTCTTGGAGCTATCCAAATAAACCCACGTCTAACCAGATATCCTCAAGTTCTCTGCACTTGCATCAAAGTTTCAGCACTTCAGTGTTGTTCACTCGGCTTCTTCACCCGACATCCAAGTTTCCCTATCGCCGTTCGAGGAACGCTTCCATGGATCAGTCAAAGTACCGCATGGCCGGCGTGCAGGACAAGCTGGAGGTGCTGGGGGTGGAGGACGATGCGGGCAATCCCATCAGCGCCCTGACCATCCTGTCGCTGCTGGAGCGTGTGGCAGGCATCATCGACAACGTCCAGGCTGGCCAGCAGCGCATGGAGGAGCAGCAGCTGGACCTGGAGACCAACATCAAGACCATCCAGGGTGATGTCCTGAAGCTAGCCAAAGACCACACCACCACCAGTGGCACCGTGGAGAAGCTGCTCCAGAAGACGCGTAAGGTCAGCTCCAATGTCAAGGAGGTGCGCACGCGGGTGGAGAAGCAGAACTTGCGTGTCAAGAAGGTGGAGACCACACAGGAGGAGCTGCTGACCAGAAACAAGTTCCGGGTCATCATTTATCAGGTAACCGTGTTCACCATTGGGTTGCACTTGGTGGTGAACTGGGCACTCAAAAAATGCACTGTGAAAATGAGTGTGGGGTGTGCGTTCACTAAATGTTGCTAGTCAAAAAAAGCTGGCCTCAATCTTCGGTGACAAAAGATGTCAGCAACTCCAGTTCCAATAATGAGTTGTGGTTTTCTGAAATAACAGAATAAAGAGAGTAATTAGTATGCAATGTAAGCAATACCAGGACGCAATGATACAATATTACCATGAAGTACTATAATAAGCTGCAATAATACTAACTGATAACATTCACAATCAGCTGTAGAATGCACCGTTACGTTACATAAGGAAACCGTAACTGAAAAGCTTCCACAAGGATGTAGGGCAGAGCTAATGATACACAGGCCAAAGGGCCAAGACTGCCACTTCAAAAAATGATGAGCAACAGCGAGCAATTCTCCATTGTGATTAGCATACAAGTTACAGAACTAATGGGAAAAAGTACATGAGCACATGAACGAAAGAGGCCTTGCATGTCCGCGGTTACAGTAAAAGGAATTACCACTGTACACATTCTCTATACAGATACCAATTACAGGGCGTGAGGCTTCAATGAGTAATAGAAAATAATTATACCCTGTGTGCTAAAATAGCAGACAACATGACACAATATGCCATTGAGAAAATAGGATACGGTGCTTACTGTTCTATGAACGCACACGCGTACAAACTTATGTTTAGTAATGAAACAACAGGCAAAGGTGCGCCAGGGGGGAGATATGCTAATGCAGTACAACAAGTTCGGACAGGTTCTGACCGGAGAATATGCAAATGCACTCATGCAGAGCAGGTGAGTATTGTACACAATGGGCCCCGAAGATGCAACAAAACTATGCTCAGTGGTCTAATATACCTCCACGATGCTCTATAAACAATTGATACTATGTGTGTGTAAAGTATTAATCATACTACATCAGAGAAATATCTTCTGAGCGAGTCCATTTATTGGCCAGTGGTGCAAGTCAGTGAAGATATACTGTACTAGGTCAGTTTTAAGTCGCTGGATATTAGATACAGTTCAAGCGAATTATCTTTTTTTTTTGGTAGATATTAGAGCAATTTCAAGACAGTAACAAATTAAAGCGCCGACTCTGATAAGTACGAGTTAGATGCATTGAGAAATGGGTACCATTTAAGGGCCTTCGAGTACTACTGCCAGGTAGCCGAGCAGTTAAGAGCACAGGGACAGTAAGGGAAAAAAAACATGCCCCACTCTAAGACATTGGCATGAGTGAAGTTATAGTATATGACTTTGATGAAAATAGATACTAGGTAGCCTAAAAGAGACTTCAAACTTGCCGTATTAATAGGACATATACCTCCCGTTAAAGGGACTTCCGGGGGCAATGAAAGCTCTGCGTGCTTTCCACTGAAAGAAGCAGCTGCTGTGTGGCCGTGACAGAGAGTTCTATTCTGGGAGCATGGAATGCTCCCCGCTGCCAATGGGGACACGATAAACTGCCTTCTTATGTGGCAGCAGACTGAAGAATGAGGGTCTGCCAATCACGTGACCCTGCTTTGGGGGCAACCTCTTACGAGGCTAACGAGAAAGCGATATCAGCAGTCAGTGGGTGTCACATGTATTTATTGTAAAAGAATGAAGACGGTAGTGATTTCCCCTGTAGCGATCAATGTTGGAAAGACCAAACATTTTTAATGGGGCCTTTAGCTCTCAGATAAGTCATGGCATTTGAAACACCATTGCTTTCAATCCCCCTGAAGTTGATGTCCCCGCCCCCGCGTAAATCTGTCATGATGTCCCCGCCCCCCAAAATCTGTCAGTTTAAGCATGGGATGCATCTCAATCCACTGCATCCACCGATGTTACACTTCTACATCTGCGGTGAAAGGTGACAGAGCCAGAGCTGTGTTTGTCAGTCCAAGAGACATCCCGCAAAACACCAGTCTCAACGTCAACAGTGAAGAGGCGACTCCGGGATGCTGGCCTTCTAGGCAGAGTTGCAAAGAAAAAGCTATATCTCAGACTGGCCAATAAAAAGAAAAGATTAAGATGAGTAAAAGAACACAGACACTGGACAGAGGAACTCTGCCTAGAAGGCCAGCATCCCGGAGTCGCCTCTTCACTGTTGATGTTGAGACTGGTGTTTTGCGGGTAATATTTAATGAAGCTGTCAGTTGAGGACTTGTGAGGTGTCTGTTTCTCAAACTAGACAGTCTAATGTACTTGTCCTCTTGCTCAGTTGTGTACCGGGGCCTCCCACTCCTATTTCTATTCTGGTTAGAGCCAGTTTGCGCTGTTCTGTGAAGGGAATAGTACACAGCGTTGTACGAGCTGTTCAGTTTCTTGGCAATTTCTCGCATGGAATAGCCTTCATTTCTCAGAACAAGAATAGATTGACGAGTTTCAAAAGAAAGTTCTTTGTTTCTGTCCATTTTGAGCCTGTAATTGAACCCACAAAATGCTGATGCTCCAGATACTCAACTGGTCTAAAGGCCAGTTTTATTGCTTCTTTAATCAGAACAACAGCTGTCAGCTGTGCTAACATAATTTCAAATGGGTTTTGTAATGATCAATTAGCCTTTTAAAATTATAAACTTGGATTAGCTAACACAACGTGCAGTTGGAACACAGGAGTGATGGTTGCTAATAATGTGCCTCCGTACGCCTATGTAGATATTCCGTTAAAAATAATCAGTTTCCAGCTACAATAGTCATTTACAACATTAACAATGTCTACACTGTGTTTCTGATCAAGTTGATGTTATTTTAATGGACAATTTTTGTAAATGTTCTTTCAAAAACAAGGACATTTCTAAGTGACCCCAAACTTCTGAACGGTAGTGCACATTGTTTTGCTCGAGGATGCTCACAGGCTTCACAAGACTCATTTTGAGGGGCCCCCGTACCAGTTGAAAAAACGAATGGAAGTATACAGTACCAGTCAAAACACACCTACTCATTCAAGGGTTTTTCTTTATTTTTTACGTTGTAGAATAATAGTTAAGACATCAAAACTATGAAATAACACATATGGAATCATGTAGTAACCAAAAAAGTGTTAAACAAATCCAAATATATGTGATATTTGAGATTCTTCAAAGTAGTCACCCTTGATTACAGCTTTGCACACTCATGATTCCATATGTGTTATTTCATTTTTTTTTTACGTCTTCACTATTATTATACAATGTAAAAAATAGTTAAAAAAAAAAATTACATCCTTGAATGTACAAAGGCGTGTACAAACTTTTGACTGGTACTGTATATGAAGACTGTTGAGTGCCAAAAATAAGTGGTTATATACAAGTTTTTAAAAAATATTTCTTATATCTCAGATATAGGACAGACACTTTTGGCTATGTGTTGTTCCATCTAGTGAATCTGTTATGCAATGCGTTTGTATAGGCTGATATCGGTAAAGTCAAAGAAACATTTTAATGGCAAATCATTATATATGACTGACTAGCTTTTCGTGGAAATATTTGAGGCTAATTGTGAATGGCCATTAGTACCAATGCCTGTCAGTCTCTGTAGTCAACATTAAAACGTGGCTTCTGAAGATGATAGTTATACTCTACACTTTACAATAAGTGTTTAGTGAATCTTATCTTTCCTCTGTGATGATCCCTAGGAGGGGCTTCATTTCCCTCTTGCCTGAATAGGACAGTCTGAGTGTAGGATTTCCAGATGACTGATTTACTGTCGGTTATTCTGAGGGCCTGGCTAGCAGGGCAGAGATCTCCTAATATAGTGCTTTTGCCTCTTACGCAGCAATGGCTGCAATGGCCATTTAACTTTAGTTAGGAAGCAAGCGATGTTTGTTATAGAGACAGTCATTGCCAGTGGCAAAGCATGGCAAGACTGACAAATGTGACACAACAGCTCAGATGACAGTCATTGGTCACGACCACATTGGGCTTGTGCTTCTGTCAACGGATGGTGTGCGTTCGACGCTACTTTATTCATGTTGAAATCTGACCTTATTGGTGCCAGTATGGGCCAGTAATAGGACACAGATAAATGGCTGTAGATTTTGTGAGGGTGGCATTGTTTTGAGGATAGATATGGGGCTTGTACAGCCAAACTTTCCAAGCTAGAATTAACAAACACAAGGTAACAACATATTTGTCAAAGTAATGTATATTCTGTATAGCGGCAAGGTCTTTGTTGTCGCAGTCAAGCTGTCGTTATCCCTTGTTTTTGGGGTTATACATTATAGGACTTTCTAAAGCGTGACTGGCTGATAAGCCAATCACATGGACATCATCAATCTTATACAGACACTGAATGACCAGCTACTGCTACTGGGTTGACAGAGAGAATTGACAAAATATTGTGCAGTCTCCTACTCTGTACCACGAGCCCGATCCGTCCATGTACCGTTATGTAACCATGACAACACAGGCACCAATAAGGTCAGATTTCAACATGAATAAAGTAGAGTCGAACGCACCACACCATCCGTTGACAGAAGCACAAGCCCAATGTGGTCGTGACCAATGACTGTCATCTTATGGGTGGTTGCCATGTCGGTCGGCCAATAATCTATTATTATTGCCGGGCAACATCACATATGAAAATGAAACATTCCCCGGTGGTGTAATTGTTGTGTCAATCACAGAGTCTGGGCGTGTTCAGACGACTCGCCCTCTTGAATCATGAGAGTGATTGTTGGAGGTGGCTGAATCTTTATTAGAATTCATTGGGTCTCAGACTCAAAGTCACCTGCAGAACCCAGCAGGTTGCCCAGTCATCAGAAGGGAGGTCACTACCACTTTTTAGGAATGCATGATAGAGAGGGAGATTCAGCACTTAGTGCTAGTAATGTACGTTTTAACACTAAAAGGGTCGTTAAAGGCACATCTTTCGATGCTATTCTTGGGTTTATCATTGATCACGTTTCTCATGTTTTGGGCCAAGTTGTCTGAGGTATTTGCTGAGAACACCCACTCAGAGAAGTCCATATCTTGCGGACTGCAATGATACACAGTGTGGTTCAGGTTATCTTTGACAAACTGATCTTTCCACCAACCTCTGTGATCCCTGTAGAAACATTGGCCACGGTATTGAGTGGTTACTGTTGCTACCTCAAAGACGTAGCAACCATTAAAAAAGCAAACGTCTGATAAGGGAGAGAAGAGAAAGCTTGTATAATTTCTCCATAATTGCCCAAAAAGTGAAGGTCAAGCAGACCTGGTTTCAAAATTTATGTTTTTCCTTTCAAAGAATTTGAGCATTTGATTGAGAGTTTCTGGAGGCCACATGGTTGGCATTTTTGGGACTATTCCATTGCACCAGAAAAACGTAATCAAGTTTTAAAAAAATACTAATACTATTTGAACCAAAGTCTGCACTCAACCATTGGCTATATAATATTATTGTATGTATTATATTATAACTTAAGAAGCCAACCCATATTATTGTACTTTATTCATTTGTTCATTTGCCTTTCTTTAGGGGGAACATGAGATCCCTTCGGTGGCCGTGACAAAGACCCCAAAAGGAGCTGTTGGTATGGAGGGGTTGGTGATCGAACCAGACACCTACGATGTCCCCGGGGACATCTCCTCAGATGAGGAATACATGACAGTGGACGAGACTGAAGGAGGATCCAGAACTGCCCGCTTGAAGGCGTCAGGCATGAAGGGCATTGAAAGCATCAAGCAGGCCTTCTCCAAGGAGACCATGACCAAGACCAAGGACAACTTGGGCACCAAGTTCCACAACATGGGCGAGAAAATGGTGCCCCCCGAAAGACGGGAGAAGATGCACCAGGCCAGCGAGCGCATCAAGCACTCTGGCGAGAGGCTGAAGGAGAACATCGCCAAGAAGGCCCCCACCAAGGAGTCCTTCCGCATCAAGCTGAAGAAGGAGAGGACCGTGGCCGAGGGCCAGGAGGGAGCTGAGGCTGACGGGGAGGTCGATGAGGCGGTGACCCCAGTCAAGGGAAGAAAAAGCCCGGAAGTCAGTAAAACCCCAGTAGTAACCTACACGGAGGTTGTAACGGAGAGGGAAACCAAGAGGGAGGGTCCCGTGGAGGAGCCGGCCGCCATCCGGATAGGGGAGGTAGGGAAATTCACTGTGGAGGCAGTGGAAGAGGGCAAGGAGGACGAATACGACAGGAAGTAGATCTCCAGCATGTTGCCGCAACACAACGAGAAGTCACCAAAATAGGAAGTGAAGCCGGGTAGGAAGAGAGCTTGCGGTGTCTTGCAAGAGAGAGATGGTCTGTGACGAATCAACATGGACGACAGACAATTTACATTATCAATCCGTTTCAAAATCAAAGAGATACTTCTGCTGAATATACAGTAACAGCCAAAAGTTTGTACACAACTATTCATTCAAGGAGTTTTCTTAATTTGTTTTTTACAATTTTCTACATTGTAGAATAATAGTGAAGACATCGAAACGATGAAATAACATATATGAATCATGTGAAAGTGGTTGATAGAATGCCCGGAGTGTGCAAAGCTGTCATCAAGGAAAAGGGTGGCTACTTTGAAGAATCTCAAATATATAATATATTTTGATTTGTTTAACACTTTTTTGGTTACTACATGATTCAATATGTGTTATTCCATAGTTTTGATGTCTTCACTATTATTCTACAATGTAGAAAATAGTAAAGATAAAGAAAAACCCTTGAATGAGTAGGTGTGTCCACACTTTTGACTGGTACTGTGTATACTGACCAGTCGACAGAGGAGTGGAAAGAGTTCTGTGACTGACCTGATAATCTATAAAGATTGTGTTTCTTCTGGGGGTGTCAGATGTTGGTAGGTTGACCCACTGTCGTGTGTCATTGAAATTGGCTGTTATTATTTTCAACTTGGGAATGATTTTTAACGATATGGGTTGTGCGTGGACACATTCACACAAGAACACAGAGAAATGTGTCAAATGTAACATTTTCATGGAAAGACATATTGGGATGAATTCATGTCAGGGGTTGTTTGGGGCAACAGCACATAAGTATTGGGCACATTGGTAACTACTGTACATGAACTGCTATGTTGCTTTTGGCGTTAAAGTTAAGTTACACAAAAACAAATTGTTCCCAGATGTTTGGTTGCTAATCGATTTCATTTGACTAGTCAAGAAAAAAACGCTCGCAAGTTAGAAATGAATTTCCACAAAGTGTTTGGAAGGGGAAAGAGTTTAACTGAAAGGAGAAAAGAGAGATTGCAAAGTACCTTTGAGGTGATTCTGAAGGTTGAGGAAGTTTGCGTATGATATTGATCTTAAATCCGAATGTAAAATGTTGTACATAGCATAACCGTAATAATGATATTGGTCAACACAGATCTCAGCTGGCCTCTGAAGAGTTTGAAAAAAGTCAAACTATACAGATATAAAACTACTGTATATAGATATAAATGATTGAGTTCTGTGTGTTTCAAAATCCAACAAGGATTGACCATTTGGTTACAATGGGTTCTATGGCAAGGTTACAGACAAGATGCAGTAGGTACCAATGGGTTCTATGGTTACAGACAAGATGCAGTAGGTAACAATGGGTTCTATGGTTACAGACAAGATGCAGTAGGTAACAATGGGTTCTATGGTTACAGACAAGATGCAGTTGTTAACAATGGGTTCTATGGTTACAGACAAGATGCAGTAGGTAACAATGGGTTCTATGGTTACAGACAAGATGCAGTAGGTAACAATGGGTTCTATGGTTACAGACAAGATGCAGTAGGTAACTTTTAATTTAGCCATTAACAAGCAGACGCATCGTAATAACAGTTGAAGAGTATGTTGAATCAAAATGTATCCATATGGTCGAAAAGCACACTAACTATTTAGCCTGGAATAAAAATGCTTTTCTATTACAAGAGGGAGGTCATGCAAAGCTTGAGAGTTAAATGTCATCTTTCAACTGAACTATGCGCTGTGAATTGAATTTGGTCTGAGGATAACTAGATCGTAGTGTGTATGATTGTGTAGTGTACTAGTGTTAATAAAAATTAAAATATATATATTTGAGGAACGCATTAAGTCATGTAAATGGCTTTAGGGGTACCTGTAACATTTATGGCACTAGAAGGTTTTGAGCACTGATGTAATTCTGTGCAACACTAAGAGGACTTCGACAGAAAAGGTAACACGTGTATAAACCTAAGTCGTTTCAAAGTCATTTTTTTTTCTGAATACAGTTTACAGCATGTTTATGCCCTTCTTTTGATCACCTAGAGGTGCATTGTTTGTTATGCTAATAATGGCATCAACTATCCAAAGGGCAATGTACATTCTGCTGTGCTCACATATCTGTGAGTCTAACTTGTAGACCTACAGTAATTCATGTTCAACCACTAAGAAACGTGTATGTTAATATACTAATGCATTAGGCCTAAGTCATGTGGATTCGACTGATTTGAGCCCAGAGTATTGACGTCAATGAGTAATGAGAAGTACAATAGGTAGTGGTGTGTAGTTGAATTGTTTCTTACTAGTTCACAGGAAATGATTGTCAACGAAGTATGTGTGCTACATAATTTACAAAAATGTGTAGTCACTTTTTTTATTATCTTTTGCCAGACCCCTTGCCAAATATTTCCTAAAAGTGCCAATGTTTTCTTGAGTTCACCATCCAGGCTTTGTCGCTGTTCTTAGCAAATGAACATTGATTCTGGGATTGTATCCTGCAATAAGGCACATCCTTTTATTCATCTGCTATTGTCAGATAGAAATAGGTTTGATGAAAGTCGAATGGCTATATTGATGGAAAACAACAATTGTCATTGATATGCATTGTGGCGTGTGACACGTGCAGCATCACATATATTCATGATCGTTTTCTTTTTGTATTAATAAAGGCCTAATGCCACCTGTATTAATCAAAACAATATCACTTCACTGTCTTCGTGAAAGGACAAGTAGGCTGTTGTTCATAATGTTCAATCTTCACAAACGTCTAGACAGAGTGAACTTCAGTACCTCAGTGACTCTGGCACTTGCTAGAACTTGCAAGCACCCATTACAGCATGTCTCATCTACAGTTCAAATGAAATTACTAACTTGATGGAGACTCGAGCAAAGCTCAATCAGTCAATTCAGTCAGCAATGTCCTGAAGAGTCACTTCTGCCCTTGCATTGAGCTATACATGAAATGCCACTCAAACCAGGCAAGTCCTCTGTGTGGTGAGAGGTCAAAGTTGCAGTTTGTCAGTGTAAATATATTGCCCTTAACATAAACTCCTGGCTACGGTGTGCATGTGGTACAGGAATGGCTCAATGCTCAATGCAATCCTTGATGATCCTAACTAGATGGACAGCTTGTATCCGTACGTAGAATGTATCCGTACGTAGAATGTATGCACACATGACTGTAAGTCGCTTTGGATAAAAGCGTCAGCTAAATGGCATATATTATTATATTATTATTATTATTATTATTATCCGTGGGAAAACTCTTTAGTGAATCTGGATTAATGGCTGATCCATGACTATCGACAATATAACTCCAAATCTGCGTCATCCAATATACACTGTCACCCGAGGTATCTTATACAGACTGTGCTTCCTGTTTTTGCCCATGCACGGCTTTCAAAACCTTCCAAAGGGGCTTCTTACAGATATGACCCACGGTGGGCTATATCTTCCCCCGGTGTCTGCTTTGCTGAGGTGCACACAGCAAAGAGAGTTGAGAGATTTGAAGTCATCATCAGTGTGCTGTGCTCTCAGTCAGCTGCTCGGTCTTATTTCAGTAAGCTCTTTTTATAGCTCCCGCAAAAAAAACTCTGAAAGGTGACACCGCAGGCACTTTCATGCTTGATTATAGAAGCCTTTGCTCACCTGTGCTGCCCATCTCCGCGGTTGTCAAAGCAACAGAGAACATCAGCTTAATGGTAAAGGTCAGAGCTGTGAAATGAAACGACGTCAATTTGAATCTATTGAAGCACGTGTTGTGGCCTGCCAGACAGTTATATTGTTCTATTTCGGTAAGGCACTGTGAAAAAGCTATCATTTTGATTTGCCACATAGTTATGAGAGAGAGGAGAGAGCTGGTTTCACTCTTCGATGGTTTATTATGCATTAACCACATTTAGAGTCCTCAAACAAGCTACAGAAAATAAATGCTCTTGGATGATTCAAGTAATTGAGAAGGAAAATCAGTCTCTAGCGATGTGGCGTTTATGCTTAAATTAGGTCTTTTCCAATTGCGAAAAAAAAAGTTTGCAGTCATTTTGTAGTGTAACTGCAGTTATTCTGCAATTACTGAGTCCAAAATACCACGATAGACTGCAGTTGGAGTTGCAACACAGAATGCATTTGACTTTTGTGTGCCAAATAATACAATCAACTGCTGATGAAGGACACCCTGTTTCTGTTCTTACATTTACATTTACATTTAAGTCATTTAGCAGACGCTCTTATCCAGAGCGACTTACAAATTGGTGCAAACACCTTATGACAACCAGTGGAACAGCCACTTGCATCTAAATCTTGTTGGGGGAGAAGGGGGTGAGAAGGATTACTTACCCTTACTTACCCTATCCTAGGTATTCCTTGAAGAGGTGGGGTTTCAGGTGTCTCCGGAAGGTGGTGATTGACTCCGCTGTCCTGGCGTCGTGAGGGAGTTTGTTCCACCATTGGGGGCCAGAGCAGCGAACAGTTTTGACTGGGCTGAGCGGGAACTGTACTTCCTCAGTGGTAGGGAGGCGAGCAGGCCAGAGGTGGATGAACGCAGTGCCCTTGTTTGGGTGTAGGGCCTGATCAGAGCCTGGAGGTACTGAGGTGCCGTTCCCCTCACAGCTCCGTAGGCGAGCACCATGGTCTTGTAGCGGATGCGAGCTTCAACTGGAAGCCAGTGGAGAGAGCGGAGGAGCGGGGTGACGTGAGAGAACTTGGGAAGGTTGAACACCAGACGGGCTGCGGCGTTCTGGATGAGTTGTAGGGGTTTAATGGCACAGGCAGGGAGCCCAGCCAACAGCGAGTTGCAGTAATCAAGACGGGAGATGACAAGTGCCTGGATTAGGACCTGCGCCGCTTCCTGTGTGAGGCAGGGTTGTACTCTGCGGATGTTGTAGAGCATGAACCTACAGGAACGGGACACCGCCTTGATGTTAGTTGAGAACGTCAGGGTGTTGTCCAGGATCACGCCAAGGTTCTTAGCGCTCTGGGAGGAGGACACAATGGAGTTGTCAACCGTTCTTCACTCAAATGGGAAAGTATATGCAGTGGGTGCAAAAAAGTATTTAGTCAGCCACCAATTGTGCAAGTTCTCCCACTTAAAAAGATGAGAGAGGCCTGTAATTTTCATCATAGGTACACTTCAACTATGACAGACAAAATGAGAAAAAGAAATCCAGAAAATCACATTGTAGGATTTTTAATGAATTGATTTGCAAATTGTGGTGGAAAATAAGTATTTGGTCAATAACAAAAGTTTATCTCAATACTTTTCTGTTTTCTGTAAGTCTTCACAAGGTTTTCACACACTTTTGCTGGTATTTTGGCCCATTCCTTCATGCAGATCTCCTCTAGAGCAGTGATGTTTTGGGGCTGTTGCTGGGCAACACGGACTTTCAACTCCCTCCAAAAAATGTCTATGGGGTTGACATCTGGAGACTGGCTAGGCCACTCCAGGACCTTGAAATGCTTCTTACGAAGCCACTCCTTCGTTGCCCGGGTGGTGTGTTTGGGATCATTGTCATGCTGAAAGACCCAGCCATGTTTCATCGTCAATGCCCTTGCTGATGGAAGGAGGTTTTCACTCAAAATCTCAAAATACATGGCCCCATTCATTCTTTCCTTTGCAGAAAAACAGCCCCAAAGCATGATGTTTCCACCCCCATGCTTCACAATAGGTATGGTGTTCTTTGGATGCAACTCAGCATTCTTTGTCCTCCAAACACGACGAGTTGAGTTTTTACCAATTTTTTTTATTTTGGTTTCATCTGACCATATGACATTCTCCCAATCTTCTTCTGGATCATCCAAATGCTCTCTAGCAAACTTCAGACGGGCCTGGACATGTACTGGCTTAAGCAGGGGGATACGTCTGGCACTGCAGGATTTGAGTCCCTGACGGCGTAGTGTGTTACTGATGGTAGGCTTTGTTACTTTGGTCCCAGCTCTCTGCAGGTCATTCACTAGGTTCCCCCGTGTGGTTCTGGGATTTTTTATCACTGTTCTTGTGATCATTTTGACCCCACGGGGTGAGATCTTGCGTGGAGCCCGAGATCGAGGGAGATTATCAGTGGTCTTGTATGTCTTCCATTTCCTAATAATTGCTCCCACAGTTGATTTCTTCAAACCAAGCTGCTTACCTATTGCAGATTCACTCTTCCCAGCCTGGTGCAGGTCTACAATTTTGTTTCTGGTGTCCTTTGACAGCTCTTTGGTCTTGACCATAGTGGAGTTTGGAGTGTGACTGTTTGAGGTTGTGGACAAGTGTCTTTTATACTGATATCAAGTTCAAACAGGTGCCATTAATACAGGTAACGAGTGGAGGACAGAGGAGCCTCTTAAAGAAGAAGTTACAGGTCTGTGAGAGCCAGAAATCTTGCTTGTTTGTAGGTGACCAAATACTTATTTTCCACCATAATTTGCAAATAAATTCATTAAAAATCCTACAATGTGATTTTCTGGATTTTCTTCCTCATTTTGTCTGTCATAGTTGAAGTGTACCTATGATGAAAATTACAGGCCTCTCTCATCTTTTTAAGTGGGAGAACTTGCACAATTGGTGGCTGACTAAATACTTTTTGCCCCACTGTACATATATACACTACCAGTCAACAGTTTGGACATCCCTACTCATTTACGTTTTTTAAAATGTATTATTATTTATTTATTTTCCAACAGTCTTGAAGGAGTTCCCACATACGCTGAGCACTTGTTGGCTGCGTTTCCTTCACTATGCGGTCCGACTCATCCCAAAACATCTCAATTTGGTTGAGGTCAGACCAGGTCATCTGATGCAGCACTCCATCACTCTCCTTCTTGGTCAAATAGCCCTTACACAGCCTGGAGGTGTGTTTCAAGTCATTGTTCTGTTGAAAAACAAATGATAGTCCCACTAAGCACAAACTAGATGGGATGGCATATCGCTGCAGAATGCTGTGGCAGCCATGCTGGTTAATTGTGCCTCGAATTCTAAATATATCACAGACAGTGTCACTAGCAAAGCACCCCCACATCATCACACCTCCTCCTCCATGCTTCACGGCGAGAACCACACATGCAGAGATGATCCGTTCACCTACTCTGCGTCTCACAAAGACACGGCGGTCAGAACCAAAACTCTCACATTTGGACTCAGACCAAAGGACAGACTTCCACTGGTCTAATGTCCATTGCTCGTGTTTCTTGGCCCAAGTAAGTCTCTTCTTATTATTGGTGTCCTTTAGTAGTGATTTCTTTGTAGCAATTCGGTCATGAAGAACCGATTCAAGCAGTCTCCTCTGAACAGTTGATGTTGAGATGTGTCTATTACTTGAACTCTGTGAAGCATTTATTTGTACTGCAATCTGAGGTGCAGTTAAATGCCAACTTCCGAGGCTGGTAACTCTAATGAACTTATCCTCTGCAGCAGAGGTAACTCTGGGTCTTCC
The DNA here is from genome assembly GCF_023373465.1 of Oncorhynchus keta. NCBI lineage: Eukaryota > Metazoa > Chordata > Actinopteri > Salmoniformes > Salmonidae > Oncorhynchus > Oncorhynchus keta. The sequence continues at coordinate 45,079,598 of NC_068443.1, forward strand.
TTTCCTGTGGCATTCCTCATTAGAGCCAGTTTCATCATAGAGCTTGATGGTTTTTGTGACTGCACTTGAAGAAACTTTCAAAGTTCTTGAAATGTTCTGGATTGACTGACCTTCATGTCTTAAAGTAATGATGGACTGTTCTCTTTGCTTATTTGAGCTGTTCTTGCCATAATATGGACTTGGTCTTCTACCAAATAGGGCTATATTCTGTATACTCCCCCTACCTTGTCACAACACAACTGATTGTCTCAAACGCATTAAAAAGGAAAGATATTACACAAATTAACTTCTAATAAATTACACCTGTTAATTGAAATGCATTCTAGGTTGACTACTTCATGAAGCTGGTTGAGAGAATGCCCAGAGTGTGCAAAGCTGTCATCAAGGAAAAGGGTGGCTACTTTGAAGAATATCAAAATCTCAACGATATTTAGATTTTGTTAAACATTTTTTGGGGTTAGTACATTGTTCCATATGTGTTACATATTTTTTAATGTTATTTTTAAGTACTACACTTTGAAATGCAGGTCTTTACTGGTGTCAGAAGTGGGATTTTGACCTCTGTATAAGGGTCTTGACTAGCCGGTAACATAACACTGACTCACCTATTGCAATGCCATCATCACTGGTGTCAGAAGTGGGATCTGGGACAACATGTAACATTGGTGTCAGAAGTGGGATCTGGGACAACATGTAACATTGGTGCCAGAAGTGGGATCTGGGACAACATGTAACATTGGTGTCAGAAGTGGGATCTGGGACAACATGTAACATTGGTGTCAGAAGTGGGATCTGGGGCAACATGTAACATTGGTGTCAGAAGTGGGATCTGGGACAACATGTAACATTGGTGTCAGAAGTGGGATCTGGGACAACATGTAACATTGGTGTCAGAAGTGGGATCTGGGACAACATGTAACATTGGTGTCAGAAGTGGGATCTGGGACAACATGTAACATTGGTGTCAGAAGTGGGATCTGGGACAACATGTAACATTGGTGTCAGAAATGGGATGTCAGCTGTGGGATAAGAGAAGTGTAACACTGGCATTGGGGTATTTGAGGCTGTAAGTAACCCTAGTGTCAGATGCAGTTTTCATGTGTAGGTTTTTATACCCTCGTGATAGAGTTTCTGATAGCAGCACTATGAAGGTTATGTTTTGCCAGTAAAAAGGTTGTTTATGCCTACAGAC